>NC_069718.1:3843881-3996381 GCF_027358585.1 Pangasianodon hypophthalmus
CGCCATGCTGTTCGGCGTCGGGATGATGGTGATCATCGCCGAGTACGAGTGAGATGCAGAGAGAGACTGAATTCTTTCGAGACTCAGGGGAAGATAAACAGTAAACGATGTGTAAATGTGTCAGTGATGATTTACAGATGAGTGTGTGAGCGAGCGAATGAGAATTGGAGGCCTTTGTAAGAGAAGTGCACTAAAAGATCCAAAGTCCGAGCCCTTTCACGACCCAAACGGACCAACAGCACTGGACATGATAACGTCCTCCCGAACCAGGGACCGATTTACTGTCCGCTGAGACCACACACACACACACACACACACGCACACACACACCCCCACACACACACCCACATACACACACACACACGCACACACACATACACGCACACGCACGCACACACACACACACACACACATTTACACTCACTTTTTTTGATTAATATCCAAATGATGCACAATTTAAATTTAAAGAAATTATTTTTTGGACACAGTAATGTTCTGTGTTGCTTTCTGAACAGTGGAAAGTGGCTTGCTGGCTCGTATTAACTGCAGATATCCATATTAGTGCCCTAGACAAAGCTCACACCACCAAAACCGTGCAAGTGTAGCGCTTTGATTTGCTTTGATTTACATCATTTTCCAAAAGCAGGTCTTTTTTTTTTTTTTTTTTAAAAAAGTTGTTTTCTGCTTCTGATTTTAAAATTTTTTTTAACTTGAATGATAAATGAAAATTAGCTATTTAGCTAGATCACTGGACAAGGAAAGGTCCAGTGTGTTCCCCTGTCCCATGTTTCAGTTGCCCAGAAACTGACTAGGCTTCAAAGTGGTAGTTGTATAATTAGGTATGTTCAGCTCGTTAGCCAAGTTATAAGTGCATTAATACAGACTAAAGGAAAGGAATGAGTATATGAACTTCGCGTAGCAATAGTTCTTGTCCTCCTTATCTTCACCTGATGTCACACGCCGCGTTTGCGACACCGCCAAAAAGTCACCCAGCTTAGATTGAATAACATTTAAAAAAAAAAAAAAAAGCTGAGTAAAGACAGCAGTAGAGTCTGCCGATCCGTTTAACTGCGAGGTACTGCGTGCGTTACGCAGGAGATTTATACGACACCTTCGCACCGCACTTTATTCCACTCGGATTCATCGACGTTTCCAAAAAAACCTGCACGTTTCTTACTCTGAAAAGTTTATCCATCATCCAGCAGTGCTAGTTAACTTAACTGTAATGTGTGTAGTGCAGCAGGCGGTGTGATTCTGAACGCGTAACTTATAGCATAGACGCGTGTAACATAAAGCATAAAGCGTATTACATCACCGTTTACATCAAAGTCAGTAAGGAGTCGGGTTGTTTTTTCTCTTTCTCTACTTGTCTGCTGAGAAAAAACGAATACCCCGGACATTAAATCTGCTGGTCCGGGTGCCTGGGCTGCTGATTAACCCACTCCTTGTACAACAGCGACTTTCCACCAAATTAATATAATCAAATAAAGGAAGCTAATGTATGTAAAGATTGCTTCATGTAACACCGTATAGCGTAACAGCTAACATCGGGAACTCTGAGATAAGATGCCTGCATGTGAAGCATCTCTTCACAACATGTTAATTTGGCGTTTTGTTTTATTTAGCTCTGTAATATGGATATTAATCGCATCCTCCATTCTGAGGTTTCTGGAATATTTGGGCTTTTTTTTGGTGTCCGGTTCGAGCCAGTAGATGCAGTAAGACATAATCAGCATGTTGGAACAGAAACAGTGTAAAATCCTACATCAACACGTTGACTTGAGAAAGTCCGGCATTATACTTTACGATAATTTTTCCACTTTTAGAGCTGGACTGCTTTAGTGATGCTCACAGGAAGTAATTATTTTTTCAGCCACCTTGATGTCTGTGTCACTTCCTCTGTTTGTAAAAGTTCATTGCAGTTACTGAAGAGTCTGTTGTGTTTTGACGCATGTGCCGAGAATCAATTCTAAAATATATAACAATGTTTAACACGCACTATATAGCTATTGTGGACACTTAAATATTGGCACCCCCTCTTGTTCTGTTTGTATAGAGGAATTATCATACTGTCATGACGATAACTGTCTAAGCCTTTATTCTGGTTTACGAAACTGTCACAATACTGTATTTAAATACACTACTACAGAGACTGTCTTTTAGCTAACTGACCTTTAGCTATCTGAGCTAGCTGTCATGTCGTTTTATGTCAGCTAGCTTACTGACAAAGTGTCCACGATAACAATATTGTGCTTTTTAAAAATGTTGGAATAGAAATCTTAGAATTTATGATCCACACATGCCTTCATGTAGTCTGTTGTCTTCTTTTTTTGTTCTAGTTTGTTTAGTTTTATTTGTGCATGACTGTAGTTTAATTCTGTCACAAATGTCTCCAAGTCATTCCCTCCATGTTTTTTTTTTATTGCTATATAAAGTGAACGTAGATCACCTGTTGTTCGTCTTGGTGTTATGTGATACGTGGACTAAGGAAAGGTTTCTGTCTGAGATTCTATTGTAAGTATGCAATAAAAACAATGAAATAATTATATAAGAAATTAAAAGAAAAGAGTATAATAAAAGAGAAGTGAATAAAAAAAGAGAAAAAAGAATGTAATAAGTGATAAAATGAGAGATAGATGTGGAATTTAAGAGGAATAAAGTGGGTGTGTATGTGTGCAGGTGTACTAAAGTGACTTGTGTTAGTCATGGGAGTTCATGATCCTAAAGGATTGTGGGTAAAAGCTCCTCCTGAGACATACCTGGTTAGGACATGTGGCTCAACCACCTGACCCGTGTGATGTAAGCGTCTTGCAGGGAGGAAAGTATTTGTAGGTACCGTGCATCCACAGCTAGGAGGTACTCTTTTATTACAGTGCTTCTGCTGTAACTGTATGAATGTAACACGAGTATATATACATAACCTCCGCGATCTAACTGTGTTCTAGGTGAGGTTTGTTACGATTCCCTTTCGTAATTAATCGAGGGGAATTAAAGAATACGTAACAAAATGGAAGGAAAGTCCACATGGAGCCTCTCATCCCAGTCCCAGCCCTAAAGAACACTTCAAATATGATTTATTACATAAAGGAATAGCAGAAACAAAACAAAAAGACTTCAGGAGGGGGCATAGCCAAAATAACAAACAAAAAGAAAAATGGCACCCTCCTCCCTACAAATTATAAAGTAGTCAATTTAACAAATGTTAAATAAAGAACTATCAAAAAATGTCAGCATTATTGAGAGTTAGCTTAACAATCCAGGCGGGAGCACAGCAACAGTGTACTAACTGGAACTCTAGCACAGATTGACATTAAGTATCAGTCACCAAAAACAGCAGGAAAAAAACAACAGGGAAAATACAAAAACTCTTGACTGACCCCAGAACAATACAAATTACATCACAGGACGTAACAGGTTGCAATTTGTAATTCCTCCAAAAATGCACCTCAGCTCTTCAACTTGGCAGTTCTTTCCTGTTTACAGAGTGACATCAGATCAACACACTGAACAGTGTAAAGTTCTCCTTCTCTACTTTAAAGGAGCTTTTTATGAGCTTTTCGTGCTCTGACAGAGCAAACAAAACACACAGCTTCATGGAGGTGTTTTTTTAATACTGAACACATCAAACATGCCTCACTGGGAAATGTGTACTGACATTAAATCTCCATTTTCTCTCTCTTTGATCCCTCTTATCTTCGTATGTCACTCAGCCGGTGATCTCCGTTTAAATAAGATCCAAACTCAGTAACATTTTGCCCATTAACGTTACTGCGCTTTGGAACTTACTTTGTCATCAGAAATACTTTTTTTTTGCTTCTGTCGCTGGCCATCTACCACATGTGGAGTCTTAAACTCTCCTCCATATTTCAGTCCCTATTGTTCTCCTTTTCCACATACAGGAGGTGGCCATGCACATCACATGGTTAAGCTCAGCTTTCTTCTCCTGTGCTTCAATAAATTCAATTTTACTGAATATTTTATTGACTTCTTGTGGTTATTACTTTGATATTGCAAAAAGCCAAATTATTGTGAACTAAGCCTTCAGAAATCTAAATCTAAATCTTGTTCTAAACTAAAATAAGAACCAGGTTTTAATAATTTTGACTTATTTTTAAATTCTAAACAAAAAAATGAGATATTATAATGAATTATTATATTATTATAAAGGAGACTGATTTAATGAGATTGATTACTTTATGAGACTGATGAATTAAAATTACAGTGAAGCACCTATTTCGCTGGCATAGACCTTTTTTTTGCAGTGCTTTCTGTATAAACAGACCTGTACTTGGTTGCTGGGTCATATCTGCTCAGGGACTAAGTGTGTGTGTGTGTATGTGTGTGTGTGTGTGTGTGTTTTGTATGGCTCTCAAACACTCTGTGAACAGAAGCAGTGAGTTTAAGGGGAAATTCTGTCCCATAACCACTAGCACTAAAATGTTAATATGTTAAATAAAATAATCTTGTTCGGATTATTAATTATAACTTTAAGCTTCGTTGCACGTGCGTCTGTTTCTAATGTATTCAGGTTCTGTGCTTTAGTTTCTGTCCACAGGGGTTGACGTTGTCTCTCTCTGTCTCTCTCTGTCTCTCTCTGCTAAGAGAATACTTGATGTTTTTTTGTATTATAGCAGCTAGTACCTACTGTTTTGTGTTATAGCAGCTTTGATTTTTTCTGGTTGCAGCAGTTATAAATTCATGACATGGTGTGTGTATGAATGGTTCAAGCCCAGGGGCTCCCAAAACCCAAAGTCTGCTGGTGTTCTGTCTGGGCCTTGACTTGGTCTCAACCTGCTTAAGAATCGTTCTTGACTCGATCTGTGCTAGTCCTGGTCTTGGACTTGATAGTGGTGGTCTTGACTACAGCCATAATGTGTTTGACCAGAACATAATCACTGTGTGATGTTAAACACAGCATGTTTACCGAGTGGAAGCTGCTGAGTAAGTCTGGCTGCTGCTGCTTTATCTCTGTTCCTCTGGAGGACACTCTTTAAAAAGTCAGAATTACTAACAAGCCAACGACCCACTGTGGAAGCGTTTTTTTTTTTGTTCCCCAGTGAGGAAAAATTCCCCAAAGAGAGAAAAGGACTCTGTAGTGATGTGTAGCTGATGATGTTCAGCAGAGTGCGACTGTTCTCATATCAGTGTGTGTGTGTGTGTGTGTGCTGACTGTACTGATCTACTCCATCTACAGGTTGGACTTCAGTGAGTTTAAGATGAAATTCGGTCCCATATCCACTATCACTAATATGTTAATATGTTCAGTAAAATGATCCACAGCGGAGAAAGGTGGACTCCTCTCATAGATGTGTGTGTGATTAGTGAGTTAGTGTGGTGTGTTTTCTCTCGTCCACAGTGTGTGTCATTGTGTTGTATCACTTCCTCCCCCTCAGCACCTGCAGTCGCTCCCAGCTGCAGCAGTGCTTCTCTGTGCACTCTCACTGACCGAGGTTTTTGTAAGAAGCAATAACACTGTGTGAACTCCCAGATATTTCCCCGTGAACCACTCGTCCTGTGTACACTCTTACAGTAGTAATCTCCTGCATCTTCTGTCTGGACTCCACTGATGGTCAGAGTGAAGTCAGTATCAGATCCACTGCCACTGAAACGAGCTGGAGTCCCTGAGTGTAAATTGTTAGTATCATAGATCAGGAGTTTAGGAGCTTCTCCAGGTTTCTGCAGGTACCAGTCTAGCTCGTTACCATTAAGCACTCTGCTACTGGCTCTACAGTTGATGGTGACTGTGTTTCCTGGAACAATAGTTTGCTCTGAAGGAGTCTGAGTCACAGTCACCTGAGCTCTGGATCCTGAAGAGAAACATAGATAGTGTTTGTATGCTGTAAAGTGGTGTAGAATTAGTATGAAATGAAGTGTGTGAGGCTGTGGGTTGATGTTAAACTCTCACCTTGAGTCCAGAGGGCCAGTGTGCAGATGAAGACGCTGATCAAAGTCATGGTTGCTGTGGGTGAAGTTGCTGAGCAGCAGCTCTCAGTCATGAAGTGTTAAAGCCACAGGGCTATAAACACTCGCAGAGCACTGAAGCATGGACTGCAAATGCAAAGTGTGTGTGTCCGTGTGTGTCTGTGTGTGTGTGTGTGTGTCTGTGTGTGTGCGTGCACTGCACTGTGAAGGAGGTTTTTGTACGATGGCTTCATTAGAATGTAACACTGTGGTGGGCTTTTGGTGGAGGCACCAGAATCATTGTGAACAGTAAGTGTATATTCTTCTTTTAAAAACAAAAGCAATTTATTTTGTACTCTTTCTCACATTACATTAATTAATAAGCTTCAGATAAACTTAATATTAGAAATACATGTGATTAACTCTTCAGTAAAATAAATATTGATTAACATGGGTTTTTATAAATAATCTTTTGTGTAAATGTTACATTCAGATGAAAGCTGCTGTCATTTTGTGTTAAACAATGAATATTTCTGTAATTAGCTTCAGTTTAGGCCAAATGTGTAAATACATCTAGGCTAAAGACATTCACACTCAGTTTTTCACAACTCCACACATTTCATGTCACCATAAATTTCCTGTGTTATATCAGTTAGGGAATCTACTTTATTTCCATAAGAGGTCACTTCAAAATAGTATCTCTTTAAAGAGATTTAAAGCTAACAGATTTATTTCAGCTTTTATTTACTACATCCGTTTTCAGTGGTTTAAAAGTTTACACTTTGTTAGTATTTGGTGCCGTTGCCTTTAAATGGCTTCAACTTGACTCAAACTTTTGTAGTAGCCTTCTACAAATTTCTCCATTTTTTCCCCCAGTCACTCTGTTTGTGTTCAGAGCATTTAGGCATTATTTCTAGCACTGTGTGTGTATGATGTGTGTGCTTTTGTCCTCTCCAGAGGGTCCCTCCGTGTCTCTGCTCCCTCCGTCTCCTCTGCAGCTGTCTGAGGGATCGGCCTCGCTGCTCTGCCTGCTGTCTGGCTACTCTCCACAGGGGGCGCTGGTGAGCTGGACAGTGGACGGCTCAGAGGTGAAGGACGGGGTTCTGACCAGTGCAGAAGAAGAGAAGAACGGCCGTTACAGTCACAGCAGCACCCTGACCCTCAGCAAAGCAGTCTGGGAAAAGGGGGAGGAGTTTACCTGTACGGTCTCCCATGACAACATCAATCATCCAGTCACGTTCAGAAAGAGTCAGTGTGAAGGCTAGTGGCTCCAAGAGAGAGTTTAACATAGAGCTGCTTATGATCCATCTACAATAGAGTTTCAATTCTACACAATGCTGCCATTTCTGTCTTTACTCTGTTCACTGTCCTGTTGATCTTCCTGTAGTTTTTGCTGAAATAAAGCTGAATTTCGGACGTTGTCTGTTCTTTTATTAGAGTTAATAGTGATGATCAGTGTGATGAGAGAGTGGGATTAGCTGTAGATTCAGTGTTGCGTTGTGCTTCAGTGAGTTTGACTGAAGGAAGTTGAACATCTGGTGAAGTTTCTGCTCTATTCTGGGAGGAGGAAACACATTTAGCCCTGTTAAAGCAAATCTCAGTTACACCTCACTGCTCCTCACTGAGGTTTCAACTCAAAGGTCTCGTCTTAAGGGAGGATTAATATTTAGGATGTTAGTGTTCTTCCAATTGTCATAGTCACGAAAGATTTTATTTTCATTTTTATTTTATCCATTTGAAATTTTTGTTGGTCACAACACATTTTTCCCTAGCCAAAGTAAGCAGTGGTTACTTTGTACACTGAAAGGTTTTTCTATTCAATAATTATTTTTAGATTTTAATTAATCTATTAATTAATCAACTGAATCCAGCTCTATAAGTAATAAAGGTAATAAACTGAAAGTCATAAGTGATTATGAATATGAATAAAGTTGTACTTATAGCTCTGAGCAGTAAACCAACCCTTCACCCTTACACAAGTCCATTTCTGTTATCCCATCTACCTTCCTGTTCAGTGTGAACACAGTAACGACTGTGTAGGGTCAGTCTAAGTTCATGATTTAATAAATATTTATTTAAATTTATTTAATTCCACTGCATATCATCTTTTGTAAATCATTACATGAACAAGTGTGGATTCATGTAGTGCTACTAAATTAATTTAAATTAGGTCTACTCACTCAAGTTTAACATCAGTACATTATACCCAACACTAGTATGTCTTGTTTAGCCCCACACGTTTAAATTAAATTAATACTGCCAAAGGAAGTTAAGTTCAGTCAATATTACTAAATTATGTTGGATCAGCAAAACTAAATTATGCTAAAAGGAAGCAATTTGATTGTGTGGAAATCCTTTCCACAATTCATTTACATTCAGGTTACGAGATATTTGCAAATGGTCTCTAACATGGTATCATATTTCCCTCACTGCTGAATGATTTGATACAAGTGAGGTTTGACTACTACTTTTGCACCCAACATTTGCATCAGATACAGACCACTGACTATTCAAACTGCTTCAAGTATCTTTATTGTAAATAAAATACCAGCTTAGCTTGGACTTACCATATGGTCCTCTTTCCTTTGTTGCCGCCTGAACAAGTGTGTTGTAACAAGTCAGGGTTTGTCCATTTTATTTTGAATCACAATTGGTTGATATATGGCCCAACTACTTTAAATTTGTTCAGAAATTCTAGCTGTATTTGTTGCTTAATTGGTGCACCATGTTTGTATAGGCCTCATGTCTTTGGTGGCCCACAGTAGCTAGATTTGTTCTGGTTAACTTGTAGATTGGACTGTGGAAAACTAGGCCTCCAGTATACTGACACTACAGTGGAATTGTGTTGCTTTGTGTTTATTTTCCCCCCCAGTTAAAATGTAACAGCAATTCTTCATAAGGAAGGATTGTTGATTTATTTTTCCAGGACTGGTTCTTTATGTGACACGAGTAGAAAAGAGAAAAAGAAAGCATGAAGGTAAAATGTATGTTGTACTAAGATTAATACCAATCTTACAATTTCACGCTATTGCCAACTACGCCACCCTGGGAACTTTTACCCAAGGGAATATTGAATAAAACACTAGCCCTAGGTCACAGGTTTGTTTCTGCAGGAAGAGCCAGAGGCATGGGTCCCATAAAAATAGAAAAGCTAAAAATAGAAAATAAAAAGAGCAATTGTTAACCAACCACATAAGGGAAATACATCAAGGCTATAACACTTTAAAATATTATATCATCATTGCGGGCAATGTCAGAGGACATACCAGGCCAATAACACCTCTGATGCACCAGCTGGGCGGTACGCTCTAGCCCCTGTTGCCCATACTGCTGATGTAATTGGGTAGGCACTTCACCCTTCATGGCCGCTGGCAACGCTACTTGGAAGGTTTCCTCACCACTGGTCCGGGTGAAACACCCAGCAATAGGGCACCCCTTCCTTTTCCACCAGATGGTCGAACTGGTGAAGTACAATTACCACAAGCTTAGAAAGTTGTTTACATTCTTCTGGACTAGGAGGCAACTTCCATCTCCAAAATACCAAGAACTCCCCTATTACTGGGCCTACCTCCTGTTTAGACCCCATATCAACCATAGAATGGCAGGGGAACATGATCGTCTGGTTCACCTGGGTGACTAGCTCACCCTGAAAGGCTCGCTTTACTGCGGCTGGAACTACAACCCCTGGAAACAGGCCTTGAATGCCCTCTGACACTGAAGGAATGCTGCCTGGACAGGGCATTGGCATTCCGATTACTCCTGCATGATCTATACCGTACCTCAAAATCAAAACCCGCAAGCTGGACAGACCAACACTGCTCTGTCGCACCCAGCTTCGCCGAAGCCAAGTAGCTGAGGGGGTTGTTATCTGTTAACACCATGCACCTATTCCCTAATAAGTACTCCTTAAATTTCTCAGCCATAGGCCACCTGAGCACCAAAAATTCCAATTTCATGGAACTATAGTTGGATGTATTGCACTCAGTGGGCCTAAGGCTGCGGCTAGCATGAGCAATCGGCCGTACCTTACCTGCTTGTTCCTGCGAGAGGACTGCTCCCAGCCCCAAATGGCTGGCATCCAACTCCAGGATGAATGGTAGGGAGAAATCAGCAGAGGCAAGTACAGGGGCCATGGTGGGTTTACCCTTCAATTCCTTGAAGCTCCTTTGGCACTGGGTAGACCAAGCTGACACGAAATCTTGCTCTGCACATTTCTTGCGCTTTGGGCAGGCTAACTCCACTACTAAACTATGCAGAGGGGCAGCCAACTTAGCAAACCCCTCCACAAAGTGGCGGTAATAGCTACCAAAACCCAAAAAGGTACGCAGCTCAGGCACACTGGTTGGACAGGGCCATTGGGTCACAGCCTCAATCTTACTTGGGTCTGTCAAGACCCCCATCCATTAACCACTGGAACGTACTGGGAGCGTTACAAAGTCCAAAAGGCATCCTATTCCACTCAAATAGGCCAAAGGGAGTGCAAAAAGCAATCTTTTGCCTGTCACCTTCTGTAACAGAGACTTGGTTGTACCTAATGGTAAGGTCCAGAAAACCAATAAGCCCCGGACAGTGAGTCCAATGTTTCCTCAATATGAGGTAGAGGAAATGCATGTTTCCTGGTTTTCAATTTTAGATGGCGATAGTCCACGCACATGCGCAGACTACCATCCTTCTTCTTAACCAGAACAATCGGTGAGGCATAAAGACTACAGCTCTCCCTGATTACCTGCACCTCAACTAATTCATTAATGTGGCCTCCACTGTTTCATACTCGGAAAGTGGAATCTGCCTATACTGCTGCCGAACAGGGGTATCATCCACAAGAGGAATATCATGGGAAATCAGGTTGATACAACCCCAGTCTCCATCGTGCATGGGAAACACAGAGGAATACCTCTGGAAGAAGGCCCTTACCTCACTTTGTTCTGACTCTGACAGAAAAGAAAAATTAATAGACGCAATTTGCTCCTGTACCGTGGGAAGGGCTTGGGAGAATTGAGTACTTACCATGGCAGGGACTGGCTGAACTGCAGTAACCCCTGAATGTAAGTTAACCACGTAGACATCACTCAACATACCACATCCACAGTGCCAACATTAACCACAGGCACATAAACCGTTCCACGGGTCAACCTCACCAACGCAGGGGACGCCAACAACCACCCCCGGAAGACCTAAATCAAGGGGCAAACAACACAGTACCACTGGAGTATCGGTCAGAAACAAGTAGCGGTGACCAACTTCATCATGCCGCCTGGAATACGGCATGCCCCACAACCAAAAAAACCCTATTTTTGCTATTTTTGCTACAAGCATATTTCTTACTGTAGATGTTTCAAAGCTGTAACTGCCAATTACAGATTTAAATAAAATACTAATGCTGTTCATTTGTGGTGTCTGAAAACAACGTCCTTTTTCCCTCATCAATTTCATTTTTAAGCATACCTTTATTTATGCTTAAATGAAGTTTTTTTGTTTATACCTGTAAGTACAAAGTCAAAACATAGTATTATGTGTAAATATGAAGGTGATATAAACATTGGAACTGTATTACATAATAAAAACAAAAGTAATACTTATTTGCCCCCTTCCCTCACTGAACCCCACATGTAAGTGGGGTAAATCTTTACTGAAGATGCCTAAAACTGGTTGAGATGAATGTAATATAATACTGCTATTATAGTAGGGGATGTTTTTGCGACTCACCCCACACCAGATTGAAACCCAGGTCTCAGTACACAAGAGACCTGAGCAAACTGAGTGAACCACAAGCAATACCCAAGAGATCAAACCCAAGTGCAGAGCAGATAAGGAGGAGGAACAGAAACTTCCAAAAAAGGAAATAAATAATAAGCTCAGACCAACACTGTGCTGGTTATGGAGAAAAATAATGAGCTGAAAAAGCACTCTCCTAAAATATACAAATTAAAGATCACATAGAGTCAGATTCAAATGCATGACCTCTGGGTTAGAAAACAAGCACATTATCAGTGGAGGACTGAAACCAAAAGGGGAGCTAGGCTTAAGAGGTATGAGGCCTGAATCTCACCCTACAGCAAACCAAAACAGGAAGCCCAGATGAGCTACTGAGAATGAGAACAAAGCAAAAACTAAAGGCATAAATTAGGACTGTGACTGCTCACTACAGAAAATTAACCAGGAAATAAAAGTTGGGTTTTTTTCCAAGAGAAGAAACCCAAAGACTCAAGAGGGTGGCTAGGTTGACAAGCCAAGGCAAGGCCAACCCAGTGCAGAGGAAAGGCTAGAATACAGCTCTAGTTTTCAAAACACAGATACCAGCTTAGGCTTGCACTCAGCAGGTGATTTCAAGACGGAATGTTTGAGCAACCTGTAAGCAGCCCTTAAATAGAGAGGCAGCTATCTGTCTCCCTCTGGTGGTGGGTCGGGGCTGTGGCGGCCTGCCCCTTACAATAACTGGTAATAGTACTTTTTCAGTCTTTTTTGTTTTCCTCTGTGATATGTTTTTGTTGTTTTTTTGGGTAAGCCTGGTCACAGAAGGTCATAGACACTTTATTTAAACACTTTAGGAGTTGAGAGTTCGGGGGTTGGGGGGTGAGAGTGGTGATTTGTCATTGTCTGTAATACAAGTGTGAAAGCTTTTGATATCTATTGGGAAAAAAAAGAATAAATCACAAAACTTTCTGCAGGAGCAAGGAAAATTGATCCAATGTTCTACAGGACAGGAAGGGATTGGTCAAACTGTCTACTAGATTGTTGTAGTGCTCATGTTGTTGACTGTGCTGCTGAGTTTGCAGTATATACAGGAAAAGGAAGAGGAAAAATTCCCCAAAGAGAGAAAAGGACTCTGTAGTGATGTGTAGCTGATGATGTTCAGCAGAGTGCCACTGTTCTCATATCTGTATGTGTGTGTGTGTTTGTGTGTGTGTGTGTGTGTGTGTGTGTGCTGACTGTACTGATCTCCTCCATCTTCAGGTTGGACTTCAGTGAGTTTGAGATGAAATTCGGTCCCATATCCACTATCACTAATATGTTAATATGTTCAGTAACATGATCCACAGCGGAGAAAGGTGGACTCCTCTCATAGATCTGTGTGATTAGTGAGTTAGTGTGGTGTGTTTTCTCTCGTCCACAGTGTGGATCATTGTACTGTATCACTTCCTCCCCCTCAGCACCTGCAGTCGCTCCCAGCTGCAGCAGTGCTTCTCTGTGCACTCTCACTGACTGAGGTTTTTGTACGATGTTATAACACTGTGTGACACCCAGCTATCACTCCAGAACCCAGTAATATAATGTAAACAATGACAGTAGTAATCTCCTGCATCTTCAGGCTGGACTCCACTGATGGTCAGAGTGAAGTCAGTATTAGATCCACTGCCTCTGAAACGAGCTGGAGTTCCTGAGTGTAAATTGTTAGTATCATAGATCAGGAGTTTAGGAGCTTCTCCAGGTTTCTGCAGGTACCAGTGTACACTGGTACCACTATCCACACTGCTACTGAACCTACAGTTGATGGTGACTGTGTTTCCTGGAACAATAGTTTGCTGTGAAGGAGTCTGAGTCACAGTCCCCTGACCTCTGGATCCTGAAGAGAAACATAGATTGTGTTTATATGCTCTAAAGTGGTGTAGAATTAGTATGAAATGAAGTGTGTGAGGCTGTGAGTTGATGTTAAACTCTCACCTTGAGTCCAGAGAGCCAGTGTGCAGATGAAGACGCTGATCAAAGTCATGGTTGCTGTGGGTGAAGTTGCTGAGCAGCAGCTCTCAGTCATGAAGTGTTAAAGTCACAGGGCTATAAACACTCGCAGAGCACTGAAGCATGGACTGCCAATGCAAAGTGTGTCTGTGTGTGTGTGTGTCTGTGTGTGTGTGCAGTGCAGTGTGAAGGAGGTTTTTGTACGATGGCTTCATTAGAATGTAACACTGTGGTGGGCTTTTGGTGGAGGCACCAGAATCATTGTGAACAGTAAGTGTATATTCTTCTTTTAAAAACAAAAGCAATTTATTTTGTACTCTTTCTCACATTACATTAATTAATAAGCTTCAGATAAACTTAATATTAGAAATACATGTGATTAACTCTTCAGTAAAATAAATATTGATTAACATGGGTTTTTATAAATAATCTTTTGTGTAAATGTTACATTCAGATGAAAGCTGCGGTCATTTTGTGTTAAACAATGAATATTTCTGTAATTAGCTTCAGTTTAGGCCAAATGTGTAAATACATCTAGGCTAAAGACATTCACACTCAGTTTTTAACAACTCCACACATTTCATGTCACCATAAATTTCCTGTGTTATATCAGTTAGGGAATCTACTTTATTTCCATAAGAGGTCACTTCAAAATAGTATCTCTTTAAAGAGATTTAAAGCTAACAGATTTATTTCAGCTTTTATTTACTACATCAGTTTTCAGTGGTTTAAAAGTTTACACTTTGTTAGTATTTGGTGCCGTTTCCTTTAAATGGCTTCAACTTGACTCAAACTTTTGTAGTAGCCTTCTACAAATTTCTCCATTTTTTCCCCCAGTCACTCTGTTTGTGTTCAGAGCATTTAGGCAATATTTCTAACACTGTGTGTGTATGATGTGTGTGCTTTTGTCCTCTCCAGAGGGTCCCTCCGTGTCTCTGCTCCCTCCGTCTCCTCTGCAGCTGTCTGAGGGATCGGCCTCGCTGCTCTGCCTGCTGTCTGGCTACTCTCCACAGGGGGCGCTGGTGAGCTGGACAGTGGACGGCTCAGAGGTGAAGAACGGGGTTCTGACCAGTGCAGAAGAAGAGAAGAAGGGCGGTTACACACGCAGCAGTACCCTGACCCTCAGCAAAGCAGTCTGGGAAAAGGCAGAGGAGTTTGTCTGTAAGGTCTCCCATAAAGGCATCAATTATCCGGTCAACTTCAGAAAGAGTCAGTGTGAAGGCTAGTGGCTCCAAGATAGATTTTAACATAGAGCTGCTTATGATCCATCTACAATAGAGTTTCAATTCTACACAATGCTGCCATTTCTGTCTTTACTCTGTTCACTGTCCTGTTGATCTTCCTGTAGTTTTTGCTGAAATAAAGCTGAATTTTGGACGTTGTCTGTTCTTTTATTAGAGTTAATAGTGATGATCAGTGTGATGAGAGAGTGGGATTAGCTGTAGATTCAGTGTTGCGTTGTGCTTCAGTGAGTTTGACTGAAGGAAGTTGAACATCTGGTGAAGTTTCTGCTCTATTCTGGGAGGAGGAAACACATTTAGCCCTGTTAATGCAAATCTCAGTTACACCTCACTGCTCCTCACTGAGTTTCAACTCAAAGGTCTCTCCTTAATGGAGGATTAATATTTAGGATGTTAGTGTTCTTCCAATTGTCATAGTCACGAAAGATTTTATTTTCATTTTTATTTTATCCATTTGAAATTTTTGTTGGTCACAACACATTTTTCCCTAGCCAAAGTAAGCAGTGGTTACTTTGTACACTGAAAGGTTTTTCTATTCAATAATTATTTTTAGATTTTAATTAATCTATTAATTAATCAACTGAATCCAGCTCTATAAGTAATAAAGGTAATAAACTGAAAGTCATAAGTGATTATGAATATGAATAAAGTTGTACTTATAGCTCTGAGCAGTAAACCAACCCTTCACCCTTACACAAGTCCATTTCTGTTATCCCATCTACCTTCCTGTTCAGTGTGAACACAGTAACGACTGTGTAGGGTCAGTCTAAGTTCATGATTTAATAAATATTTATTTAAATTTATTTAATTCCACTGCATATCATCTTTTGTAAATCATTACATGAACAAGTGTGGATTCATGTAGTGCTACTAAATTAATTTAAATTAGGTCTACTCACTCAAGTTTAACATCAGTACATTATACCCAACACTAGTATGTCTTGTTTAGCCCCACACGTTTAAATTAAATTAATACTGCCAAAGGAAGTTAAGTTCAGTCAATATTACTAAATTATGTTGGATCAGCAAAACTAAATTATGCTAAAAGGAAGCAATTTGATTGTGTGGAAATCCTTTCCACAATTCATTTACATTCAGGTTACGAGATATTTGCAAATGGTCTCTAACATGGTATCATATTTCCCTCACTGCTGAATGATTTGATACAAGTGAGGTTTGACTACTACTTTTGCACCCAACATTTGCATCAGATACAGACCACTGACTATTCAAACTGCTTCAAGTATCTTTATTGTAAATAAAATACCAGCTTAGCTTGGACTTACCATATGGTCCTCTTTCCTTTGTTGCCGCCTGAACAAGTGTGTTGTAACAAGTCAGGGTTTGTCCATTTTATTTTGAATCACAATTGGTTGATATATGGCCCAACTACTTTAAATTTGTTCAGAAATTCTAGCTGTATTTGTTGCTTAATTGGTGCACCATGTTTGTATAGGCCTCATGTCTTTGGTGGCCCACAGTAGCTAGATTTGTTCTGGTTAACTTGTAGATTGGACTGTGGAAAACTAGGCCTCCAGTATACTGACACTACAGTGGAATTGTGTTGCTTTGTGTTTATTTTCCCCCCCAGTTAAAATGTAACAGCAATTCTTCATAAGGAAGGATTGTTGATTTATTTTTCCAGGACTGGTTCTTTATGTGACACGAGTAGAAAAGAGAAAAAGAAAGCATGAAGGTAAAATGTATGTTGTACTAAGATTAATACCAATCTTACAATTTCACGCTATTGCCAACTACGCCACCCTGGGAACTTTTACCCAAGGGAATATTGAATAAAACACTAGCCCTAGGTCACAGGTTTGTTTCTGCAGGAAGAGCCAGAGGCATGGGTCCCATAAAAATAGAAAAGCTAAAAATAGAAAATAAAAAGAGCAATTGTTAACCAACCACATAAGGGAAATACATCAAGGCTATAACACTTTAAAATATTATATCATCATTGCGGGCAATGTCAGAGGACATACCAGGCCAATAACACGTCTGATGCACCAGCTGGGCGGTACGCTCTAGCCCCTGTTGCCCATACTGCTGATGTAATTGGGTAGGCACTTCACCCTTCATGGCCGCTGGCAACGCTACTTGGAAGGTTTCCTCACCACTGTCCGGGTGAAACACCCAGCAATAGGGCACCCCTTCCTTTTCCACCAGATGGTCGAACTGGTGAAGTACAATTACCACAAGCTTAGAAAGTTGTTTACATTCTTCTGGACTAGGAGGCAACTTCCATCTCCAAAATACCAAGAACTCCCCTATTACTGGGCCTACCTCCTGTTTAGACCCCATATCAACCATAGAATGGCAGGGGAACATGATCGTCTGGTTCACCTGGGTGACTAGCTCACCCTGAAAGGCTCGCTTTACTGCGGCTGGAACTACAACCCCTGGAAACAGGCCATGAATGCCCTCTGACACCAAAGGAATGCTGCCTGGACAGGGCATTGGCATTCCGATTACTCCTGCATGATCTATACCGTACCTCAAAATCAAAACCCGCAAGCTGGACAGACCAACACTGCTCTGTCGCACCCAGCTTCGCCGAAGCCAAGTAGCTGAGGGGGTTGTTATCTGTTAACACCATGCACCTATTCCCTAATAAGTACTCCTTAAATTTCTCAGCCATAGGCCACCTGAGCACCAAAAATTCCAATTTCATGGAACTATAGTTGAATGTATTGCACTCAGTGGGCCTAAGGCTGCGGCTAGCATGAGCAATCGGCCGTACCTTACCTGCTTGTTCCTGCGAGAGGACTGCTCCCAGACCCAAATGGCTGGCATCCAACTCCAGGATGAATGGTAGGGAGAAATCAGCAGAGGCAAGTACAGGGGCCATGGTGGGTTTACCCTTCAATTCCTTGAAGCTCCTTTGGCACTGGGTAGACCAAGCTGACACGAAATCTTGCTCTGCACATTTCTTGCGCTTTGGGCAGGCTAACTCCACTACTAAACTATGCAGAGGGGCAGCCAACTTAGCAAACCCCTCCACAAAGTGGCGGTAATAGCTACCAAAACCCAAAAAGGTACGCAGCTCAGGCACACTGGTTGGACAGGGCCATTGGGTCACAGCCTCAATCTTACTTGGGTCTGTCAAGACCCCCATCCATTAACCACTGGAACGTACTGGGAGCGTTACAAAGTCCAAAAGGCACCTATTCCACTCAAATAGGCCAAAGGGAGTGCAAAAAGCGCTATTTTGCTTGTCACCTTCTGTAACAGAGACTTGGTTGTACCTAATGGTGAGGTCCAGAAAACCAATAAGCCCCGGACAGTGAGTCCAATGTTTCCTCAATATGAGGTAGAGGAAATGCATGTTTTCTGGTTTTCAATTTTAGATGGCGATAGTCCACGCACATGCGCAGACTACCATCCTTCTTCTTAACCAGAACAATCGGTGAGGCATAAAGACTACAGCTCTCCCTGATTACCTGAACCTCAACTAATTCATTAATGTGGCCTTCACTGTTTCATACTCGGAAAGTGGAATCTGCCTATACTGCTGCCGAACAGGGGTATCATCCACAAGAGGAATATCATGGGAAATCAGGTTGATACAACCCCAGTCTCCATCGTGCATGGGAAACACAGAGGAATACCTCTGGAAGAAGGCCCTTACCTCACTTTGTTCTGACTCTGACAGAAAAGAAAAATTAATAGACGCAATTTGCTCCTGTACCGTGGGAAGGGCTTGGGAGAATTGAGTACTTACCATGGCAGGGACTGGCTGAACTGCAGTAACCCCTGAATGTAAGTTAACCACGTAGACATCACTCAACATACCACATCCACAGTGCCAACATTAACCACAGGCACATAAACCGTTCCACGGGTCAACCTCACCAACGCAGGGGACGCCAACAACCAACCCCGGAAGACCTAAATCAAGGGGCAAACAACACAGTACCACTGGAGTATCGGTCAGAAACAAGTAGCGGTGACCAACTTCATCATGCCGCCTGGAATACGGCATGCCCCACAACCAACAAAACCCTATTTTTGCTATTTTTGCTACAAGCATATTTCTTACTGTAGATGTTTCAAAGCTGTAACTGCCAATTACAGATTTAAATAAAATACTAATGCTGTTCATTTGTGGTGTCTGAAAACAACGTCCTTTTTCCCTCATCAATTTCATTTTTAAGCATACCTTTATTTATGCTTAAATGAAGTTTTTTTGTTTATATCTGTAAGTACAAAGTCAAAACATAGTATTATGTGTAAATATGAAGGTGATATAAACATTGGAACTGTATTACATAATAAAAACAAAAGTAATACTTATTTGCCCCCTTCCCTCACTGAACCCCACATGTAAGTGGGGTAAATCTTTACTGAAGATGCCTAAAACTGGTTGAGATGAATGTAATATAATACTGCTATTATGGTAGAGGATGTTGTTTCGACTCACCCCACACCAGATTGAAACCCAGGTCTCAGTACACAAGAGACCTGAGCAAACTGAGTGAACCACAAGCAATACCCAAGAGATCAAACCCAAGTGCAGAGCAGATAAGGAGGAGGAACAGAAACTTCCAAAAAAGGAAATAAATAATAAGCTCAGACCAACACTGTGCTGGTTATGGAGAAAAATAATGAGCTGAAAAAGCACTCTCCTAAAATATACAAATTAAAGATCACATAGAGTCAGATTCAAATGCATGACCTCTGGGTTAGAAAACAAGCACATTATCAGTGCACTACAAGGAGGACTGAAACCAAAAGGGGAGCTAGGCTTAAGAGGTATGAGGCCTGAATCTCACCCTACAGCAAACCAAAACAGGAAGCCCAGATGAGCTACTGAGAATGAGAACAAAGCAAAAACTAAAGGCATAAAATTAGGACTGTGACTGCTCACTACAGAAAATTAACCAGGAAATAAAAGTTGGGTTTTTTTCCAAGAGAAGAAACCCAAAGACTCAAGAGGGTGGCTAGGTTGACAAGCCAAGGCAAGGCCAACCCAGTGCAGAGGAAAGGCTAGAATACAGCTCTAGTTTTCAAAACACAGATACCAGCTTAGGCTTGCACTCAGAAGGTGATTTCAATACTGAATGTTTGAGCAACCTGTAAGCAGCCCTTAAATAGAGAGGCAGCTCTCTGTCTCCCTCTGGTGGTGGGTCGGGGCTGTGGCGGACTGCCCCTTACAATAACTGGTAATAGTACTTTTTCAGTCTTTTTTGTTTTCCTCTGTGATATGTTTTTGTTGTTTTTTTGGGTATGCCTGGTCACAGAAGGTCATAGACACTTTATTTAAACACTTTGGGAGTTGAGAGTTTGGGGGTTGGGGGGTGAGAGTGGTGATTTGTCATCGTCTGTAATACAAGTGTGAAAGCTTTTGATATCTGTTGGGAAAAAAAAGAATAAAAATTTGTCAATCACAAAACTTTCTGCAGGAGCAAGGAAAATTGATCCAATGTTCTACAGGACAGGAAGGGATTGGTCAAACTGTCTACTAGATTGTTGTAGTGCTCATGTTGTTGACTGTGCTGCTGAGTTTGAAGTATATACAGGAAAAGGAAGAGGAAAAATTCCCCCAAGAGAGAAAAGGACTCTGTAGTGATGTGTAGCTGATAATGTTCAGCAGAGTGCCACTGTTCTCATATCTGTATGTGTGTGTGTGTGTGTGTGTGTGTGTGTGTGTGTGCTGACTGTACTGATCTCCTCCATCTTCAGGTTGGACTTCAGTGAGTTTGAGATGAAATTCGGTCCCATATCCACTATCACTAATATGTTAATATGTTCAGTAAAATGATCCACAGCGGAGAAAGGTGGACTCCTCTCATAGATGTGTGTGTGATTAGTGAGTTAGTGTGGTGTGTTTTCTCTCATCCACGGTGTGGATCATTGTACTGTATCACATCCTCCCCCTCAGCACCTGCAGTCGCTCCCAGCTGCAGCAGTGCTTCTCTGTGCACTCTCACTAACTGAGGTTTTTGTACGACGTTATAACACTGTGTGACACCCAGCTATCACTCCAGAACCCAGTAATATAATGTAAACTCTGACAGTAGTAATCTCCTGCATCTTCAGGCTGGACTCCACTGATGGTCAGAGTGAAGTCAGTATCAGATCCACTGCCTCTGAAACGAGCTGGAGTTCCTGAGTGTAAATTGTTAGTATTATAGATCAGGAGTTTAGGAGTTTCTCCAGGTTTCTGCTGGTACCATGCAAGACGGTTACCTTCATGTACACTGCTACTGAACCTACAGTTGATGGTGACTGTGTTTCCTGGAACAATAGTTTGCTGTGAAGGAGTCTGAGTCACAGTCACCTGACCTCTGGATCCTGAAGAGAAACATAGATTGTGTTTATATGCTCTAAAGTGGTGTAGAATTAGTATGAAATGAAGTGTGTGAGGCTGTGAGTTGATGTTAAAGTCTCACCTTGAGTCCAGAGGGCCAGTGTGCAGATGAAGACGCTGATCAAAGTCATGGTTGCTGTGGGTGAAGTTGCTGAGCAGCAGCTCTCAGTCATGAAGTGTTAAAGCCACAGGGCTATAAACACTTGCAGAGCACTGAAGCATGGACTGCAAATGCAAAGTGTGTGTGTGTGTGTGTGTGTGTGTGTCTGTGTGTGTGTGTGTGTGTGTGTGTGCGTGCACTGCACTGTGAAGGAGGTTTTTGTACGATGGCTTCATTAGAATGTAACACTGTGGTGGGCTTTTGGTGGAGGCACCAGAATCATTGTGAACAGTAAGTGTATATTCTTCTTTTAAAAACAAAAGCAATTTATTTTGTACTCTTTCTCACATTACATTAATTAATAAGCTTCAGATAAACTTAATATTAGAAATACATGTGATTAACTCTTCACTAAAATAACTATTCAATTACGTGGGTTTTTATAAATAATGTATTGTTTAAATGTTACATTCAGATGAAATCTGCTGTCATTTTGTGTTAAACAATGAATATTTCTGTAATTAGCTTCAGTTTAGGCCAAATGTGTAAATACATCTAGGCTAAAGACATTCACACTCAGTTTTTCACAACTCCACACATTTCATGTCACCATAAATTTCCTGTGTTATATCAGTTAGGGAATCTACTTTATTTCCATAAGAGGTCACTTCAAAATAGTATCTCTTTAAAGAGATTTAAAGCTAACAGATTTATTTCAGCTTTTATTTACTACATCCGTTTTCAGTGGTTTAAAAGTTTACACTTTGTTAGTATTTGGTGCTGTTGCCTTTTAATGGCTTCAACTTGAATCAAACTTTTGTAGTAGCCTTCCACAAATTTCTCACAAAACTTTGCTGGAATTTTTTCCCATTCCTCCTGACAGAACCGGTGTAACTCCGTCAGGTTTGTTGTCTTTAAGCCATTTTGTTACAACTTTGGTGGTTTGCTTAGGAACATTGTCCTGCTGAAGACCAGTTTTAAATTTCTTGAGATGTTGCTTCAGTATTTCAGATCTACTTCCTCATGAAGCCATTTATTTACTGAAGTGCACCAATCACATTTTCAGCAAAAGCACCCCAACAGCATGATGCTGCCACCCCCATGCTTCACAGTTGGGATGGTGTCCTTCAGATTAAAAGCCTCATCATTTTCCCTCCATACATAGATGTTGTTTATCATTATGACCAAATAGTTCAATTTTTTTGTTTTTTCTGACGAGAGAACAAAAAGCTGGTGATCGTCTGCTCTGCAAATTTCAGTCTGGATTTTATTTATGCTGGTTCTGATAGTAAGGGCTTTTCCCATGTGCGACAGCCTTTCAGGTCATGGTGCTGTAGGACTCTCTTAATAGTGGATGTACATACTTTGTTATCTAATGCACCAACTCATTCACTAGTTCCTTTGTTGTCTTGGATTTCAGTTGAAGCATTTGGACCAAAGTTTGTTCTTCTCTGGGAGTTAATTTGTGCCTCCTTCCTGAACAATGCAGTGTCTGGGTGCTTGCAAGACTTTTATACTTGCATACAATTGTTTGAAAAGATGCTCTTCATACCTTCAGTTGTTAGGAAATTGCCTGTGAGAAGGAATTGTACTTGTGAAGGGAAAAGACACCTTCCGAGTCAAATGGAAAAGACGCTGGATCTAAAGGTTGCCCTTTTTAGCCACAGGTGCACTCCCAAAAGAGTAACTAGGAACTGTTCTTCTACTGCTGGAACACATACTACAGAGTTTCCAGTTTTTTTCCCAGTCACTCTGTTTGTGTTCAGAGCATTTAGGCAATATTTCTAACACTGTGTGTGTGTATGATGTGTGTGCTTTTGTCCTCTCCAGAGGGTCCCTCCGTGTCTCTGCTCCCTCCGTCTCCTCTGCAGCTGTCTGAGGGATCGGCCTCGCTGCTCTGCCTGCTGTCTGACTACTCTCCACAGGGGGCGCTGGTGAGCTGGACAGTGGACGGCTCAGAGGTGAAGAACGGGGTTCTGACCAGTGCAGAAGAAGAGAAGAAGGGCGGTTACACACGCAGCAGTACCCTGACCCTCAGCAAAGCAGTCTGGGAAAAGGCAGAGGAGTTTGTCTGTAAGGTCTCCCATAAAGGCATCAATTATCCGGTCAACTTCAGAAAGAGTCAGTGTGAAGGCTAGTGGCTCCAAGATAGATTTTAACATAGAGCTGCTTATGATCCATCTACAATAGAGTTTCAATTCTACACAATGCTGCCATTTCTGTCTTTACTCTGTTCACTGTCCTGTTGCTCTTCCTGTAGTTTTTGCTGAAATAAAGCTGAATTTTGGACGTTGTCTGTTCTTTTATTAGAGTTAATAGTGATGATCAGTGTGATGAGAGAGTGGGATTAGCTGTAGATTCAGTGTTGCGTTGTGCTTCAGTGAGTTTGACTGAAGGAAGTTGAACATCTGGTGAAGTTTCTGCTCTATTCTGGGAGGAGGAAACACATTTAGCCCTGTTAATGCAAATCTCAGTTACACCTCACTGCTCCTCACTGAGTTTCAACTCAAAGGTCTCTCCTTAATGGAGGATTAATATTTAGGATGTTAGTGTTCTTGCAATTGTCATAGTCACGAAAGATTTTATTTTCATTTTTATTTTATCCATTTGAAATTTTTGTTGGTCACAACACATTTTTCCCTAGCCAAAGTAAGCAGTGAAAGGTTTTTCTATTCAATAATTATTTTTAGATTTTAATTAATCTATTAATTAATCAACTGAATCCAGCTCTATAAGTAATAAAGGTAATAAACTGAAAGTCATAAGTGATTATGAATATGAATAAAGTTGTACTTATAGCTCTGAGCAGTAAACCAACCCTTCACCCTTACACAAGTCCATTTCTGTTATCCCATCTACCTTCCTGTTCAGTGTGAACACAGTAACGACTGTGTAGGGTCAGTCTAAGTTCATGATTTAATAAATATTTATTTAAATTTATTTAATTCCACTGCATATCATCTTTTGTAAATCATTACATGAACAAGTGTGGATTCATGTAGTGCTACTAAATTAATTTAAATTAGGTCTACTCACTCAAGTTTAACATCAGTACATTATACCCAACACTAGTATGTCTTGTTTAGCCCCACACGTTTAAATTAAATTAATACTGCCAAAGGAAGTTAAGTTCAGTCAATATTACTAAATTATGTTGGATCAGCAAAACTAAATTATGCTAAAAGGAAGCAATTTGATTGTGTGGAAATCCTTTCCACAATTCATTTACATTCAGGTTACGAGATATTTGCAAATGGTCTCTAACATGGTATCTTATTTCCCTCACTGCTGAATGATTTGATACAAGTGAGGTTTGACTACTACTTTTGCACCCAACATTTGCATCAGATACAGACCACTGACTATTCAAACTGCTTCAAGTATCTTTATTGTAAATAAAATACCAGCTTAGCTCGGACTTACCATGTGGTCCTCTTTCCTTTGTTGCCGCCTGAACAAGTGTGTTGTAACAAGTCAGGGTTTGTCCATTTTATTTTGAATCACAATTGGTTGATATATGGCCCAACTACTTTAAATTTGTTCAGAAATTCTAGCTGTATTTGTTGCTTAATTGGTGCACCATGTTTGTATAGGCCTCATGTCTTTGGTGGCCCACAGTAGCTAGATTTGTTCTGGTTAACTTGTAGATTGGACTGTGGAAAACTAGGCCTCCAGTATACTGACACTACAGTGGAATTGTGTTGCTTTGTGTTTATTTTCCCCCCCAGTTAAAATGTAACAGCAATTCTTCATAAGGAAGGATTGTTGATTTATTTTTCCAGGACTGGTTCTTTATGTGACACGAGTAGATAAGAGAAAAAGAAAGCATGAAGGTAAAATGTATGTTGTACTAAGATTAATACCAATCTTACAATTTCACGCTATTGCCAACTACGCCACCCTGGGAACTTTTACCCAAGGGAATATTGAATAAAACACTAGCCCTAGGTCACAGGTTTGTTTCTGCAGGAAGAGCCAGAGGCATGGGTCCCATAAAAATAGAAAAGCTAAAAATAGAAAATAAAAAGAGCAATTGTTAACCAACCACATAAGGGAAATACATCAAGGCTATAACACTTTAAAATATTATATCATCATTGCGGGCAATGTCAGAGGACATACCAGGCCAATAACATGTCTGATGCACCAGCTGGGCGGTACGCTCTAGCCCCTGTTGCCCATACTGCTGATGTAATTGGGTAGGCACTTCACCCTTCATGGCCGCTGGCAACGCTACTTGGAAGGTTTCCTCACCACTGTCCGGGTGAAACACCCAGCAATAGGGCACCCCTTCCTTTTCCACCAGATGGTCCAACTGGTGAAGTACAATTACCACAAGCTTAGAAAGTTGTTTACATTCTTCTGGACTAGGAGGCAACTTCCATCTCCAAAACACCAAGAACTCCCCTATTACTGGGCCTACCTCCTGTTTAGACCCCATATCAACCATAGAATGGCAGGGGAACATGATCGTCTGGTTCACCTGGGTGACTAGCTCACCCTGAAAGGCTCGCTTTACTGCGGCTGGAACTACAACCCCTGGAAACAGGCCATGAATGCCCTCTGACACCAAAGGAATGCTGCCTGGACAGGGCATTGGCATTCCGATTACTCCTGCATGATCTATACCGTACCTCAAAATCAAAACCCGCAAGCTGGACAGACCAACACTGCTCTGTCGCACCCAGCTTCGCCGAAGCCAAGTAGCTGAGGGGGTTGTTATCTGTTAACACCATGCACCTATTCCCTAATAAGTACTCCTTAAATTTCTCAGCCATAGGCCACCTGAGCACCAAAAATTCCAATTTCATGGAACTATAGTTGGATGTATTGCACTCAGTGGGCCTAAGGCTGCGGCTAGCATGAGCAATCGGCCGTACCTTACCTGCTTGTTCCTGCGAGAGGACTGCTCCCAGCCCCAAATGGCTGGCATCCAACTCCAGGATGAATGGTAGGGAGAAATCAGCAGAGGCAAGTACAGGGGCCATGGTGGGTTTACCCTTCAATTCCTTGAAGCTCCTTTGGCACTGGGTAGACCAAGCTGACACGAAATCTTGCTCTGCACATTTCTTGCACTTTGGGCAGGCTAACTCCACTACTAAACTATGCAGAGGGGCAGCCAACTTAGCAAACCCCTCCACAAAGTGGCGGTAATAGCTACCAAAACCCAAAAATGTACGCAGCTCAGGCACACTGGTTGGACAGGGCCATTGGGTCACAGCCTCAATCTTACTTGGGTCTGTCAAGACCCCCATCCATTAACCACTGGAACGTACTGGGAGCGTTACAAAGTCCAAAAGGCATCCTATTCCACTCAAATAGGCCAAAGGGAGTGCAAAAAGCAATCTTTTGCCTGTCACCTTCTGTAACAGAGACTTGGTTGTACCTAATGGTAAGGTCCAGAAAACCAATAAGCCCCGGACAGTGAGTCCAATGTTTCCTCAATATGAGGTAGAGGAAATGCATGTTTCCTGGTTTTCAATTTTAGATGGCGATAGTCCACGCACATGCGCAGACTACCATCCTTCTTCTTAACCAGAACAATCGGTGAGGCATAAAGACTACAGCTCTCCCTGATTACCTGCACCTCAACTAATTCATTAATGTGGCCTTCACTGTTTCATACTCGGAAAGTGGAATCTGCCTATACTGCTGCCGAACAGGGGTATCATCCACAAGAGGAATATCATGGGAAATCAGGTTGATACAACCCCAGTCTCCATCGTGCATGGGAAACACAGAGGAATACCTCTGGAAGAAGGCCCTTACCTCACTTTGTTCTGACTCTGACAGAAAAGAAAAATTAATAGACGCAATTTGCTCCTGTACCGTGGGAAGGGCTTGGGAGAATTGAGTACTTACCATGGCAGGGACTGGCTGAACTGCAGTAACCCCTGAATGTAAGTTAACCACGTAGACATCACTCAACATACCACATCCACAGTGCCAACATTAACCACAGGCACATAAACCGTTCCACGGGTCAACCTCACCAACGCAGGGGACGCCAACAACCACCCCCGGAAGACCTAAATCAAGGGGCAAACAACACAGTACCACTGGAGTATCGGTCAGAAACAAGTAGCGGTGACCAACTTCATCATGCCGCCTGGAATACGGCATGCCCCACAACCAAAAAAACCCTATTTTTGCTATTTTTGCTACAAGCATATTTCTTACTGTAGATGTTTCAAAGCTGTAACTGCCAATTACAGATTTAAATAAAATACTAATGCTGTTCATTTGTGGTGTCTGAAAACAACGTCCTTTTCCCCTCATCAATTTCATTTTTAAGCATACCTTTATTTATGCTTAAATGAAGTTTTTTTGTTTATACCTGTAAGTACAAAGTCAAAACATAGTATTATGTGTAAATATGAAGGTGATATAAACATTGGAACTGTATTACATAATAAAAACAAAAGTAATACTTATTTGCCCCCTTCCCTCACTGAACCCCACATGTAAGTGGGGTAAATCTTTACTGAAGATGCCTAAAACTGGTTGAGATGAATGTAATATAATACTGCTATTATGGTAGAGGATGTTGTTTCGACTCACCCCACACCAGATTGAAACCCAGGTCTCAGTACACAAGAGACCTGAGCAAACTGAGTGAACCACAAGCAATACCCAAGAGATCAAACCCAAGTGCAGAGCAGATAAGGAGGAGGAACAGAAACTTCCAAAAAAGGAAATAAATAATAAGCTCAGACCAACACTGTGCTGGTTATGGAGAAAAATAATGAGCTGAAAAAGCACTCTCCTAAAATATACAAATTAAAGATCACATAGAGTCAGATTCAAATGCATGACCTCTGGGTTAGAAAACAAGCACATTATCAGTGCACTACAAGGAGGACTGAAACCAAAAGGGGAGCTAGGCTTAAGAGGTATGAGGCCTGAATCTCACCCTACAGCAAACCAAAACAGGAAGCCCAGATGAGCTACTGAGAATGAGAACAAAGCAAAAACTAAAGGCATAAAATTAGGACTGTGACTGCTCACTACAGAAAATTAACCAGGAAATAAAAGTTGGGTTTTTTTCCAAGAGAAGAAACCCAAAGACTCAAGAGGGTGGCTAGGTTGACAAGCCAAGGCAAGGCCAACCCAGTGCAGAGGAAAGGCTAGAATACAGCTCTAGTTTTCAAAACACAGATACCAGCTTAGGCTTGCACTCAGAAGGTGATTTCAATACTGAATGTT
Source organism: Pangasianodon hypophthalmus (assembly GCF_027358585.1). NCBI lineage: Eukaryota > Metazoa > Chordata > Actinopteri > Siluriformes > Pangasiidae > Pangasianodon > Pangasianodon hypophthalmus. The sequence continues at coordinate 3,872,320 of NC_069718.1, forward strand.
TGAGCAACCTGTAAGCAGCCCTTAAATAGAGAGGCAGCTCTCTGTCTCCCTCTGGTGGTGGGTCGGGGCTGTGGCGGACTGCCCCTTACAATAACTGGTAATAGTACTTTTTCAGTCTTTTTTGTTTTCCTCTGTGATATGTTTTTGTTGTTTTTTTGGGTAAGCCTGGTCACAGAAGGTCATAGACACTTTATTTAAACACTTTAGGAGTTGAGAGTTTGGGGGTTGGGGGGTGAGGGTGGTGATTTGTCATCGTCTGTAATACAAGTGTGAAAGCTTTTGATATCTGTTGGGAAAAAAAAGAATAAAAATTTGTCAATCACAAAACCTTCTGCAGGAGCAAGGAAAATTGATCCAATGTTCTACAGGACAGGAAGGGATTGGTCAAACTGTCTACTAGATTGTTGTAGTGCTCATGTTGTTGACTGTGCTGCTGAGTTTGAAGTATATACAGGAAAAGGAAGAGGAAAAATTCCCCCAAGAGAGAAAAGGACTCTGTAGTGATGTGTAGCTGATGATGTTCAGCAGAGTGCCACTGTTCTCATATCTGTATGTGTGTGTGTGTGTGTGTGTGTGTGTGTGTGTGTGTGTGCTGACTGTACTGATCTCCTCCATCTTCAGGTTGGACTTCAGTGAGTTTGAGATGAAATTCGGTCCCATATCCACTATCACTAATATGTTAATATGTTCAGTAAAATGATCCACAGCGGAGAAAGGTGGACTCCTCTCATAGATGTGTGTGTGATTAGTGAGTTAGTGTGGTGTGTTTTCTCTCGTCCACAGTGTGTATCATTGTACTGTATCACATCCTCCCCCTCAGCACCTGCAGTCGCTCCCAGCTGCAGCAGTGCTTCTCTGTGCACTCTCACTAACTGAGGTTTTTGTACGACGTTATAACACTGTGTGAACACCCAGCTATCACTCCAGAACCCAGTAATATAATGTAAACTCTGACAGTAGTAATCTCCTGCATCTTCAGGCTGGACTCCACTGATGGTCAGAGTGAAGTCAGTATCAGATCCACTGCCTCTGAAACGAGCTGGAGTTCCTGAGTGTAAATTGTTAGTATTATAGATCAGGAGTTTAGGAGTTTCTCCAGGTTTCTGCTGGTACCATGCAAGACGGTTACCTTCATGTACACTGCTACTGAACCTACAGTTGATGGTGACTGTGTTTCCTGGAACAATAGTTTGCTGTGAAGGAGTCTGAGTCACAGTCACCTGACCTCTGGATCCTGAAGAGAAACAATAGATAGTGTTTATATGCTCTAAAGTGGTGTAGAATTAGTATGAAATGAAGTGTGTGAGGCTGTGAGTTGATGTTAAACTCTCACCTTGAGTCCAGAGGGCCAGTGTGCAGATGAAGACGCTGATCAAAGTCATGGTTGCTGTGGGTGAAGTTGCTGAGCAGCAGCTCTCAGTCATGAAGTGTTAAAGCCACAGGGCTATAAACACTTGCAGAGCACTGAAGCATGGACTGCAAATGCAAAGTGTGTGTGTGTGTGTGTGTGTGTGTGTCTGTGTGTGTGTGTGTGTGTGTGTGTGCGTGCACTGCACTGTGAAGGAGGTTTTTGTACGATGGCTTCATTAGAATGTAACACTGTGGTGGGCTTTTGGTGGAGGCACCAGAATCATTGTGAACAGTAAGTGTATATTCTTCTTTTAAAAACAAAAGCAATTTATTTTGTACTCTTTCTCACATTACATTAATTAATAAGCTTCAGATAAACTTAATATTAGAAATACATGTGATTAACTCTTCACTAAAATAACTATTCAATTACGTGGGTTTTTATAAATAATGTATTGTTTAAATGTTACATTCAGATGAAATCTGCTGTCATTTTGTGTTAAACAATGAATATTTCTGTAATTAGCTTCAGTTTAGGCCAAATGTGTAAATACATCTAGGCTAAAGACATTCACACTCAGTTTTTAACAACTCCACACATTTCATGTCACCATAAATTTCCTGTGTTATATCAGTTAGGGAATCTACTTTATTTCCATAAGAGGTCACTTCAAAATAGTATCTCTTTAAAGAGATTTAAAGCTAACAGATTTATTTCAGCTTTTATTTACTACATCCGTTTTCAGTGGTTTAAAAGTTTACACTTTGTTAGTATTTGGTGCTGTTGCCTTTTAATGGCTTCAACTTGAATCAAACTTTTGTAGTAGCCTTCCACAAATTTCTCACAAAACTTTGCTGGAATTTTTTCCCATTCCTCCTGACAGAACCGGTGTAACTCCGTCAGGTTTGTTGTCTTTAAGCCATTTTGTTACAACTTTGGTGGTTTGCTTAGGAACATTGTCCTGGTGAAGACCAGTTTTAAATTTCTTGAGATGTTGCTTCAGTATTTCAGACCTACTTCCTCATGAAGCCATTTATTTACTGAAGTGCACCAATCACATTTTCAGCAAAAGCACCCCAACAGCATGATGCTGCCACCCCCATGCTTCACAGTTGGGATGGTGTCCTTCAGATTAAAAGCCTCATCATTTTCCCTCCATACATAGATGTTGTTTATCATTATGACCAAATAGTTCAATTTTTTTGTTTTTTCTGACGAGAGAACAAAAAGCTGGTGATCGTCTGCTCTGCAAATTTCAGTCTGGATTTTATTTATGCTGGTTCTGATAGTAAGGGCTTTTCCCATGTGCGACAGCCTTTCAGGTCATGGTGCTGTAGGACTCTCTTAATAGTGGATGTACATACTTTGTTATCTAATGCACCAACTCATTCACTAGTTCCTTTGTTGTCTTGGATTTCAGTTGAAGCATTTGGACCAAAGTTTGTTCTTCTCTGGGAATTAATTTGTGCCTCCTTCCTGAACAATGCAGTGTCTGGGTGCTTGCAAGACTTTTATACTTGCATACAATTGTTTGAAAAGATGCTCTTCATACCTTCAGTTGTTAGGAAATTGCCTGTGAGAAGGAATTGTACTTGTGAAGGGAAAAGACACCTTCCGAGTCAAATGGAAAAGACGCTGGATCTAAAGGTTGCCCTTTTTAGCCACAGGTGCACTCCCAAAAGAGTAACTAGGAACTGTTCTTCTACTGCTGGAACACATACTACAGAGTTTCCAGTTTTTTTCCCAGTCACTCTGTTTGTGTTCAGAGCATTTAGGCAATATTTCTAACACTGTGTGTGTGTATGATGTGTGTGCTTTTGTCCTCTCCAGAGGGTCCCTCCGTGTCTCTGCTCCCTCCGTCCCCTCTGCAGCTGTGTGAGGGATCGGCCTCGCTGCTCTGCCTGCTGTCTGACTACTCTCCACAGGGGGCGCTGGTGAGCTGGACAGTGGACGGCTCAGAGGTGAAGAACGGGGTTCTGACCAGTGCAGAAGAAGAGAAGAAGGGCGGTTACACACGCAGCAGTACCCTGACCCTCAGCAAAGCAGTCTGGGAAAAGGCAGAGGAGTTTGTCTGTAAGGTCTCCCATAAAGGCATCAATTATCCGGTCAACTTCAGAAAGAGTCAGTGTGAAGGCTAGTGGCTCCAAGATAGATTTTAACATAGAGCTGCTTATGATCCATCTACAATAGAGTTTCAATTCTACACAATGCTGCCATTTCTGTCTTTACTCTGTTCACTGTCCTGTTGATCTTCCTGTAGTTTTTGCTGAAATAAAGCTGAATTTTGGACGTTGTCTGTTCTTTTATTAGAGTTAATAGTGATGATCAGTGTGATGAGAGAGTGGGATTAGCTGTAGATTCAGTGCTGTGTTGTGCTTCAGTGAGTTTGACTGAAGGAAGTTGAACATCTGGTGAAGTTTCTGCTCTATTCTGGGAGGAGGAAACACATTTAGCCCTGTTAATGCAAATCTCAGTTACACCTCACTGCTCCTCACTGAGTTTCAACTCAAAGGTCTCTCCTTAATGGAGGATTAATATTTAGGATGTTAGTGTTCTTGCAATTGTCATAGTCACGAAAGATTTTATTTTCATTTTTATTTTATCCATTTGAAATTTTTGTTGGTCACAACACATTTTTCCCTAGCCAAAGTAAGCAGTGAAAGGTTTTTCTATTCAATAATTATTTTTAGATTTTAATTAATCTATTAATTAATCAACTGAATCCAGCTCTATAAGTAATAAAGGTAATAAACTGAAAGTCATAAGTGATTATGAATATGAATAAAGTTGTACTTATAGCTCTGAGCAGTAAACCAACCCTTCACCCTTACACAAGTCCATTTCTGTTATCCCATCTACCTTCCTGTTCAGTGTGAACACAGTAACGACTGTGTAGGGTCAGTCTAAGTTCATGATTTAATAAATATTTATTTAAATTTATTTAATTCCACTGCATATCATCTTTTGTAAATCATTACATGAACAAGTGTGGATTCATGTAGTGCTACTAAATTAATTTAAATTAGGTCTACTCACTCAAGTTTAACATCAGTACATTATACCCAACACTAGTATGTCTTGTTTAGCCCCACACGTTTAAATTAAATTAATACTGCCAAAGGAAGTTAAGTTCAGTCAATATTACTAAATTATGTTGGATCAGCAAAACTAAATTATGCTAAAAGGAAGCAATTTGATTGTGTGGAAATCCTTTCCACAATTAATTTACATTCAGGTTACGAGATATTTGCAAATGGTCTCTAACATGGTATCTTATTTCCCTCACTGCTGAATGATTTGATACAAGTGAGGTTTGACTACTACTTTTGCACCCAACATTTGCATCAGATACAGACCACTGACTATTCAAACTGCTTCAAGTATCTTTATTGTAAATAAAATACCAGCTTAGCTCGGACTTACCATGTGGTCCTCTTTCCTTTGTTGCCGCCTGAACAAGTGTGTTGTAACAAGTCAGGGTTTGTCCATTTTATTTTGAATCACAATTGGTTGATATATGGCCCAACTACTTTAAATTTGTTCAGAAATTCTAGCTGTATTTGTTGCTTAATTGGTGCACCATGTTTGTATAGGCCTCATGTCTTTGGTGGCCCACAGTAGCTAGATTTGTTCTGGTTAACTTGTAGATTGGACTGTGGAAAACTAGGCCTCCAGTATACTGACACTACAGTGGAATTGTGTTGCTTTGTGTTTATTTTCCCCCCCAGTTAAAATGTAACAGCAATTCTTCATAAGGAAGGATTGTTGATTTATTTTTCCAGGACTGGTTCTTTATGTGACACGAGTAGAAAAGAGAAAAAGAAAGCATGAAGGTAAAATGTATGTTGTACTAAGATTAATACCAATCTTACAATTTCACGCTATTGCCAACTACGCCACCCTGGGAACTTTTACCCAAGGGAATATTGAATAAAACACTAGCCCTAGGTCACAGGTTTGTTTCTGCAGGAAGAGCCAGAGGCATGGGTCCCATAAAAATAGAAAAGCTAAAAATAGAAAATAAAAAGAGCAATTGTTAACCAACCACATAAGGGAAATACATCAAGGCTATAACACTTTAAAATATTATATCATCATTGCGGGCAATGTCAGAGGACATACCAGGCCAATAACATGTCTGATGCACCAGCTGGGCGGTACGCTCTAGCCCCTGTTGCCCATACTGCTGATGTAATTGGGTAGGCACTTCACCCTTCATGGCCGCTGGCAACGCTACTTGGAAGGTTTCCTCACCACTGTCCGGGTGAAACACCCAGCAATAGGGCACCCCTTCCTTTTCCACCAGATGGTCCAACTGGTGAAGTACAATTACCACAAGCTTAGAAAGTTGTTTACATTCTTCTGGACTAGGAGGCAACTTCCATCTCCAAAACACCAAGAACTCCCCTATTACTGGGCCTACCTCCTGTTTAGACCCCATATCAACCATAGAATGGCAGGGGAACATGATCGTCTGGTTCACCTGGGTGACTAGCTCACCCTGAAAGGCTCGCTTTACTGCGGCTGGAACTACAACCCCTGGAAACAGGCCATGAATGCCCTCTGACACCGAAGGAATGCTGCCTGGACAGGGCATTGGCATTCCGATTACTCCTGCATGATCTATACCGTACCTCAAAATCAAAACCCGCAAGCTGGACAGACCAACACTGCTCTGTCGCACCCAGCTTCGCCGAAGCCAAGTAGCTGAGGGGGTTGTTATCTGTTAACACCATGCACCTATTCCCGAATAAGTACTCCTTAAATTTCTCAGCCATAGGCCACCTGAGCACCAAAAATTCCAATTTCATGGAACTATAGTTGGATGTATTGCACTCAGTGGGCCTAAGGCTGCGGCTAGCATGAGCAATCGGCCGTACCTTACCTGCTTGTTCCTGCGAGAGGACTGCTCCCAGCCCCAAATGGCTGGCATCCAACTCCAGGATGAATGGTAGGGAGAAATCAGCAGAGGCAAGTACAGGGGCCATGGTGGGTTTACCCTTCAATTCCTTGAAGCTCCTTTGGCACTGGGTAGACCAAGCTGACACGAAATCTTGCTCTGCACATTTCTTGCACTTTGGGCAGGCTAACTCCACTACTAAACTATGCAGAGGGGCAGCCAACTTAGCAAACCCCTCCACAAAGTGGCGGTAATAGCTACCAAAACCCAAAAAGGTACGCAGCTCAGGCACACTGGTTGGACAGGGCCATTGGGTCACAGCCTCAATCTTACTTGGGTCTGTCAAGACCCCCATCCATTAACCACTGGAACGTACTGGGAGCGTTACAAAGTCCAAAAGGCATCCTATTCCACTCAAATAGGCCAAAGGGAGTGCAAAAAGCAATCTTTTGCCTGTCACCTTCTGTAACAGAGACTTGGTTGTACCTAATGGTAAGGTCCAGAAAACCAATAAGCCCCGGACAGTGAGTCCAATGTTTCCTCAATATGAGGTAGAGGAAATGCATGTTTCCTGGTTTTCAATTTTAGATGGCGATAGTCCACGCACATGCGCAGACTACCATCCTTCTTCTTAACCAGAACAATCGGTGAGGCATAAAGACTACAGCTCTCCCTGATTACCTGCACCTCAACTAATTCATTAATGTGGCCTTCACTGTTTCATACTCGGAAAGTGGAATCTGCCTATACCGCTGCCGAACAGGGGTATCATCCACAAGAGGAATATCATGGGAAATCAGGTTGATACAACCCCAGTCTCCATCGTGCATGGGAAACACAGAGGAATACCTCTGGAAGAAGGCCCTTACCTCACTTTGTTCTGACTCTGACAGAAAAGAAAAATTAATAGACGCAATTTGCTCCTGTACCGTGGGAAGGGCTTGGGAGAATTGAGTACTTACCATGGCAGGGACTGGCTGAACTGCAGTAACCCCTGAATGTAAGTTAACCACGTAGACATCACTCAACATACCACATCCACAGTGCCAACATTAACCACAGGCACATAAACCGTTCCACGGGTCAACCTCACCAACGCAGGGGACGCCAACAACCACCCCCGGAAGACCTAAATCAAGGGGCAAACAACACAGTACCACTGGAGTATCGGTCAGAAACAAGTAGCGGTGACCAACTTCATCATGCCGCCTGGAATACGGCATGCCCCACAACCAAAAAAACCCTATTTTTGCTATTTTTGCTACAAGCATATTTCTTACTGTAGATGTTTCAAAGCTGTAACTGCCAATTACAGATTTAAATAAAATACTAATGCTGTTCATTTGTGGTGTCTGAAAACAACGTCCTTTTTCCCTCATCAATTTCATTTTTAAGCATACCTTTATTTATGCTTAAATGAAGTTTTTTTGTTTATATCTGTAAGTACAAAGTCAAAACATAGTATTATGTGTAAATATGAAGGTGATATAAACATTGGAACTGTATTACATAATAAAAACAAAAGTAATACTTATTTGCCCCCTTCCCTCACTGAACCCCACATGTAAGTGGGGTAAATCTTTACTGAAGATGCCTAAAACTGGTTGAGATGAATGTAATATAATACTGCTATTATAGTAGGGGATGTTTTTGCGACTCACCCCACACCAGATTGAAACCCAGGTCTCAGTACACAAGAGACCTGAGCAAACTGAGTGAACCACAAGCAATACCCAAGAGATCAAACCCAAGTGCAGAGCAGATAAGGAGGAGGAACAGAAACTTCCAAAAAAGGAAATAAATAATAAGCTCAGACCAACACTGTGCTGGTTATGGAGAAAAATAATGAGCTGAAAAAGCACTCTCCTAAAATATACAAATTAAAGATCACATAGAGTCAGATTCAAATGCATGACCTCTGGGTTAGAAAACAAGCACATTATCAGTGCACTACAAGGAGGACTGAAACCAAAAGGGGAGCTAGGCTTAAGAGGTATGAGGCCTGAATCTCACCCTACAGCAAACCAAAACAGGAAGCCCAGATGAGCTACTGAGAATGAGAACAAAGCAAAAACTAAAGGCATAAAATTAGGACTGTGACTGCTCACTACAGAAAATTAACCAGGAAATAAAAGTTGTTTTTTTTTCCAAGAGAAGAAACCCAAAGACTCAAGAGGGTGGCTAGGTTGACAAGCCAAGGCAAGGCCAACCCAGTGCAGAGGAAAGGCTAGAATACAGCTCTAGTTTCCAAAACACAGATACCAGCTTAGGCTTGCACTCAGCAGGTGATTTCAAGACGGAATGTTTGAGCAACCTGTAAGCAGCCCTTAAATAGAGAGGCAGCTCTCTGTCTCCCTCTGGTGGTGGGTCGGGGCTGTGGCGGACTGCCCCTTACAGTAACTGGTAATAGTACTTTTTCAGTCTTTTTTGTTTTCCTCTGTGATATGTTTTTGTTGTTTTTTTGGGTAAGCCTGGTCACAGAAGGTCATAGACACTTTATTTAAACACTTTAGGAGTTGAGAGTTCGGGGGTTGGGGGGTGAGAGTGGTGATTTGTCATTGTCTGTAATACAAGTGTGAAAGCTTTTGATATCTATTGGGAAAAAAAAAGAATAAATCACAAAACTTTCTGCAGGAGCAAGGAAAATTGTTCAAATGTTCTACAGGACAGGGAGGGATTGGTCAAACTGTCTACTAGATTGTTGTAGTGCTCATGTTGTTGACTGTGCTGCTGAGTTTGCAGTATATACAGGAAAAGGAAGAGGAAAAATTCCCCAAAGAGAGAAAAGGACTCTAGTGATGTGTAGCTGATGATGTTCAGCAGAGTGCCACTGTTCTCATATCTGTATGTGTGTGTGTGTGTGTGTGTGTGTGTGCTGACTGAACTGATCTCCTCCATCTTCAAGCTGGACTTCAGTGAGTTTAAGAGAAAATTCTGTTCCATATGTTAATATGGTCCGTAAAATGATCGACAGCTGAGAAAGGTGGACTCCTCTCACAGATGTGTGTGTGATTAGTGAGTTAGTGTGGTGTGTTTTCTCTCATCCACGGTGTGGATCATTGTACTGTATCACTTCCTCTCTCTCGGCACCTGCAGTCGCTCCCAGCTGCAGCAGTGCTTCTCTGTGCACTCTCACTGACCGAGGTTTTTGTACGACGTTATAACACTGTGTATCACCCAGTTACTACTGATCTTATGTAAACTCTGACAGTAGTAATCTCCTGCATCTTCTGTCTGGACTCCACTGATGGTCAGAGTGAAGTCAGTCTTAGATCCACTGCCACTGTAACGAGCTGGAGTCCCTGAGTATAAGCTACTAATCCCATATATCAGGGGTTTAGGAGTTTCTCCAGGTTTCTGCCGGTACCATGCAAGACGGTTACCTTCATACACACTGCTACTGAACCTACAGTTGATGGCGACTGTGTTTCCTGGAACAACAGTTTGCACTGAAGGAGTCTGAGTCACAGTCACCTGAGCTCTGGATCCTGAAGAGAAACATAGACTGTGTTTATATGCTGTAAAGTGGTGTAGAATTAGTATGAAATGAAGTGTGTGAGGCTGTGAGTTGATGTTAAAGTCTCACCTTGAGTCCAGAGAGCCAGTGTGCAGATGAAGACGCTGATCAAAGTCATGGTTGCTGTGGGTGAAGTTGCTGAGCAGCAGCTCTCAGTCATGAAGTGTTAAAGTCACAGGGCTATAAACACTCAAGAGCACTGAAGCATGGACTGCCAATGCAAAGTGTGTGTGTGTGTGTGTGTGTGTGCAGTGCACTGTGAAAGAGGTTTTTGTATGATGGTTTCATTAGATTGTATCACTGTGGAGGACTTTTGGTGGAGGCTCCAGAATCATCATTAAAAGTAAGTGTGTTTTCTTCTTTTATAAGAAAATCCATTTAGTTCATTCCTAATTACATTAATAAATAAACCTAAACTAAACAGATTATGTTTATAGTTGCTTAATTGCTTTTTATAGTGGGGTGTTATGATCTGTTGAGGAATACACTTCACAGCTTTGCTGTTCCAATACATTCGGAGGGGACTGTATGTTAAATATGTAATACACTCGCTATGTATTCGATTTTCATTAAACACGCATAAAATAAAGATATTAATAGTTATTTATTATGGTAATATTAAAGCATTTCAGTATTTAACAGATGTAAATATCAGGTGGAAATGTAGGTACAAGTGTAAATTGTTCTTTCTGCTACTATGTGGGTTTGTGTTAAATAATGAATGTTTCTGTAATCCACTAGATTTATATTTGGTGCAATTATATATGCTAAAATGTTGAACTATAAAGTAATAACATTTGAAAACATTATGAAAGTAATTTTTCTCTGATAAATTACAGTGTGGAACTTTATTATTGGACAATTAAATATTTCCACTGTTTAAATGTGAGGAAATATTTCAGACATTTCTGCTGTTTGAAGTCCACCTGAGCGCTAAAGCAGAAAGAAGATAGATTATGGTGTAGAGATATAGCCTCAGAACATGAAGTGAAACCTTGTTAGGTTTAATTACTCTTTATGACCATGTCAGTTCCACAGAAATGTTCTCTAATTATTTCTAATTGTGTGTATAATACGTGTGTATGATGTGTGTGTGTGTATTTGTCGTCTCCAGCGGGTCCCACAGCTCCCTCCGTGTCTCTGCTCCCTCCGTCTCCTCTGCAGCTGTGTGAGGGATCGGCCTCGCTGATCTGCCTGCTGTCTGGCTACTCTCCACAGGGGGCGCTGGTGAGCTGGACAGTGGACGGCTCAGTGGTGCAGGACGGGGTTCTGACCAGCGCAGAAGAACTGAAGAAGGACCGTTACAGTCGTAGCAGCACCCTGACCCTCAGCAAAGACCTCTGGGAAAAGGGGGAGGAGTTTATCTGCACGGCCTCCCATGACGGTGTGAATCATCCGGTCAAGTTCAGAAAGAGTCAGTGTGAAGGCTAGTGGCTCCAAGAGAGAGTTTAACATAGAGCTGCTTATGATCCATCTACAATAGAGTTTCAATTCTACACAATGCTGCCATTTCTGTCTTTACTCTGTTCACTGTCCTGTTGATCTTCCTGTAGTTTTTGCTGAAATAAAGCTGAATTTTGGACGTTGTCTGTTCTTTTATTAGAGTTAATAGTGATGATCAGTGTGATGAGAGAGTGGGATTAGCTGTAGATTCAGTGCTGTGTTGTGCTTCAGTGAGTTTGACTGAAGGAAGCTGAACATCTGGTGAAGTTTCTGCTCTATTCTGGGAGAAGGAAATTCATTCAGCCTTGTTAATGCAAATCTCAGATACACCTCACTGCTCTCTCTCTCTCTCTCTCTCTCTCTCTCTCTCTTTGTGGTTAAATACTAAAATTGCTAAGTGCATATTGTACTTTACTGACTTATTATTTGCGTGTTTCAATCCTCCAAGATTTAAGTTCACTGTCTGTGTGTCACAGACACAGTTTCAGTGCCATAATCATAAACCGTCTCATGTACCTTATTTTGTCTTAATAATAGCACTGGCACAGACAGTCATAAAATTCTACCTGACTGTATCTCAAAACTCTTGTAAAGACACAGTTACAAGTTGGTTTAAGTCAAATGTGTCTGAACCATATTTTCCATCTTGATTACAGGCTACAAACATGGTGATTCCTAGGTTTGTGAAATTATACTGAAATACTCCGAATAGCCCTGGAGCCAGCTGGAGTCTTAAACCCTATTTTACATGGATTTTCTCCCTGAGTTCAGCATTGAATTTATTTAGGTTGTCACACTACACCCTAGTGGTGTGGTGTGAAAGTAGACAATTCAGACTTTAATAATTAGCATCTGACAATAAGTATTTGTTCTTTCATCCAACCTACGTTAGGTAATATTTAAAGTACATTTAAGCCCTTATATACACTATATGGCCAAACGTGTGTGGACACCTGACCATCACACCCACATGTGGTTTTTCCCCAAACTGATGTCACAAAGTTAGAAGCACACAATTATACAGAATGTCTTTGTATGTTGTAGCATTACAATTTCCCTTCACTGAGTTCCATACCTTGTTCTTTCTTCATGTCTATATCCCAATTGTCCCTCATCACTAGATCCTAATCATTCCTCGTCCTTTTATCTGGTTCATTCTGAATACCTTTTCCATACTTCCTGTTCATTTCCCATTCCTAGTTCCAGTTTGTTCACAGTTTCTAGATCCTACACATTCTTAGTTCTAGTTCACACCAAGTTCCTAGTCCCTGTTCATGTATCCATAATTGCTTTTCTGCTTTGTTGGTTATGGACCACAATCATATGAACTACAAGTATTTCAAACACTTGAGAGGTAACAGAATTGTGCCTGCATTGTAGATTTGCTGACTGGACTTTATTTTTGGATTGGAATCAGCTAGAATCAATTTCAGATGCAGTCTGAGGAAGAAAGAAACCAAGAGGTGAATGAACATTTAAAAAAATGCAGGAAGATTGAGCAGATTTTGAAATGTATAAGCACACATGTTTAGTCACACTGGAAAACCAACCTTATGGCACATTAGTACATGCATGCATGTGTGTGTGAGGGTTTAAATACATGTGTCTGGGTGCATGCTGTACAGGAAGCTACACTATATGGCCCAAAGTATGTGCACCCCTGACCATCACACCAATATGTGGCTCTTCCCCAAACTGTTGCCACAAAGTTGGAAGCACACAATTGTATAGAATGTCCTTGTATACCGTAGCATTTGTCAGAACTCAGAGTCCCTCTCCGAGCGGACACATTTATGGGTGGTTCATAGTTTCAGCCAATTACTTTTACCTTATTCACTGTAGTCACTCAAAAACAATCTCAAAAAGAAAAGTCTCCAGTCTTTGGAGGAGAAGAAGCAAACTTCTTTATTGCAGTAGCAATACAACACGTTCCAATGAGCTCAAAGAAGGTGAATTCCCTCAGCGGTGACACAGCAATCTCATGCATGAGAGTTGAGCGCGCCTAGTCCTCCAAATTCCCCTGCATATATACCCAGACGCCTGCTGGCGCCTCCCCCTTTTGGTCCGCCTATGTATATAATTTCCCATTATCTTCAGTTTAAACCATTTTGACTATCCTATCCTAATTTACATACACTCCACCATTTCCCATTACCTTCTGACTTTTCCTGGAATCTCCTCCTACTGACTTTTGTCATGTCTGTCTTCTTAGAATGTCCCCTTAATTTCCAGTTACCCAGTCACTTCTATTTTCTGAGGCTCTACATCCTGTTTTTCTTTTCTGAAAAAACTTTAATAATTAGCATCGAACCCCTGACCATCACACCAATATGTGGGTCTTCCCCAAACTGTTGCCACAAAGTTGGAAGAACACAGTTGTATAGAGAGTCTTTGTACACTGTAGCATTACAGTTTCCCTTCACTGGAACTAAGAGGCTGAAACCTGTTCCAGCATGACAATGCCCCTGTGCATGAAGACATAGTGTGTGAAGTCTGGTGTGGAAAAGCTCGAGTGGCCTGCACAGAGCGAAATGGGCGCTGCAAAGATGGAGCAACTCGAACCAGAATTATCCCTCAGACTGCCTGTAAACACAACTGTCTTCTGTTGGCTTGAAAACGTATCTGTTTTGACAATATGTACAAAGTGATATTTTTTGGAAAACAAATTTTGGCTTGCATTTAACCATTACCAAAGACCCACTATGTTTACACCACCATACTTCCTGGAATGACGTCACATGAGTCATCAGAGTCATGTGTCTTACTTGGAGGTCCTGATTGGTTGAATGTTGTATTGCATTTTGTAGCGTTTGGGTGAAACAGATTTTATGGAGATTACCTGACAACAAAGTAGAAGCCACTCACAGCCTAACTGTCTGTGTGCATGACAAATGTAATAGTCATGTTTGTCTCCAATGCTGTTTACCTGTTGCTCACAAATGCTACACAATTAACACTATAGCAACCTTGCATTATTCATGGCATTCACTTTGCATTAATTGCATGCATTTTATCAGTGATACATGGCTCTGGATTTCACAGTACTAAAGAAATATACATATTGAAATTTATAATCAATATTTAAGTTTGAGTTACATACACATTTTTTTCCCACACAAGTTTATATTAACAAAGTTAACGGTGGTATCACTTTTATTCTGCTCAAATAAATGCAAAAAGTTGCTTGCCCTTAAGCAGTAAAATTTTAAGGAATTATCTTACATTGCACAAACCTTCCAAAATGGCACAAATCCCATTAAAATGGCACACAACCTCACTGTTTTATACCTACCATAATCTTTTTAAGGCTTGGTAGTAAGATCCTGTGCATTATTAGCTATGAGATGAGGATGTACTTCTATAGTATTAATGCTATTTACGTCTGATTTTTAGGCAACACCAAGAGTCATCAATCGCACTGAACTCTGGCTTTAGACTTCTACAAACACATGTGGCTACAAGAAAGATAGGCATTGTTATGGTTAATAAAATCATTGTGGTTAGATTATTGATCACATGACCTCCAGTCAAGCTTCTATCCCAATTCATGGTCCTGTTTCTGAGTAATGCCTAGCCCTTTGGTTTGTCTGCTACAGACTTAATTCACCCAGAAAACTTGAACTTGCACATATCAGTGGGTGAGGGGATCATAACTCATCAAACTGCTGAATTACACCCCTACACCAGTGTTCTCTACACAGAGAAAATAGTTGTGTCTGTAGAAAGCCCACAACCTACCCCATTATGACCCTGAATGCTATGCTGAGTTGAAGAAGGCGATTAGTAAATTCCGAGCATGCACTTATTTCCACACATACACAATAACCTGCTCTCAAGCTCCATATCATGCTAATCACACATCTACCACTAACTGGCACAGAAAACAAGGCATTGGATGAATACAACTTGGAAGCTTCGCAAAAAGGTTACATTAAACTGTCCACATTTCTCATATCTTCATGGTTCTTATTCAAAAGAGTGGAGGGGGGCTTTTGTCCTTGAATAAATGATCTGTGCCTGAAATAAATCACATTAGAATATGGTTACCCACTGGCTCAAAACAGCTCCTATTTTCAGCAAGCTTGATCTCTGATGAGTTTATAACTGCTATGTCAGTGCTAGCTTTGGACCTGAAATGGACACCTTGGCTTCAGTTCCCATCAGCGCTATCAGACTACAGTTAGATCACATGACCCTGTCACATGCTGTTGCTCTACTGTTGATCACACTCACCTGTTCTATGGTTCCCCCTTGATTAGTGAACCTGTTTAAGTCCTGATATTCTGTTGTCTAATTTGCTTAGTTGTATGTTGCGTGCTCTATGCCACATTTTCCTAGTTCTTCTCAGATTATGACTCATGTAAGACATCAGGTCTAATGCTGTTTGGACTGATCAATGCCCCCTCTGTCTTCCAGACCATTAAGTATATACTTAAAGACATGACTGGAGAATTTGTGATTGCCTCCATGGATGACATTTTAATTTACCCCGACTCCCAAACCCAGTCCATCCACCACATCCTAAGAATGCTGATTCATGTAGAAATTCAAACCTTATTTCACCCTCTTGGGCGCTTGTTCTGCTTTAGAACAGAATAGCTCTCTCACTGGGGGAGTCAGGGATTTAGTATTTAAAGTGTACTGTACCAGTACAGTGTTGGTGACATTTAATATCAGTACTGTTCACTAAGAGAGATTATTTTAGCTGTGAATTAGAGTTAAATATCTTTCTGTCTGAGTTTCTCACTGCATCATTATAGCTAATGGTGGCTGAAGGAACTTCATCCAACAACAGGAGATTAACTAGGATGAACTTGAATAGGCAAAGTCTGGACCAGGCCATGAGTCACTGGGTAAAGCTTAGACATGAGATGTGCTTTTGATACATTTATTAAACTTGAGATGTGAGAAGATATAAAACTTCATTGTTTTGGCTAGCATTCCATATTACAGATGATAACCAGATTAAGATTTTACAGTCAGATGGAAATGAAGCGCTGGGTTACAAAACTGCTAATGTTATAAAAGTGGACCTGAAATGCAGAAATTTTTCTCATCCACAGTGTGTCAGTGTGCTGTATCTGTGCAGTAAAGCCTATATATCATGGTAGATAGCGTAACAACATGAACGATCATGTTTTTGCCAGATCATAAATATTACAGAATGCCTGTTAAAAATTGACTGTTGGCAGATTATGTTTCAGAAGTGGGTTATAGATAAGCTGTTTTTAACTCATCTGATATGGAAACAATCAACGTTGTGTAGATATAGGGCTTTATTCGGTTTAGATTTAGCCACACTTGGACATAGATATGTGCATTGGGACTGATGTCCCACACAACTCACCAGAAAGTTCACTGGAGCCGTGTTTATTCTCATGTGGGCAGAAGTGAATGTCCAATGAACAGATTCACTAAACTTCATTCATTGAACTTTCTGCAGAAATGTGCAGCATTGGTCAAAATTTTTCAGAAGCAGACAGAGTCAGTCAAACGTTCTTCAGTAGCAGGCAGCATTGGTGATACTTTCTGCAGAAGATGGCAAGATTGATCAAACCCTTTGGGAAGAGTCAGACTTTCTGCATGAATGGGTAGGACTGGTCGGGGCTTTTGCAGGGTTGGCTGGGATTGGTTAAAAGTTTGGCTGCTACTGCTTTGGCTCAGAAACATTTTTAGGGAAAACAAAACAAAACAAAACAAAAAACCTTAACAATGATAATCTAACTCTAATTCCTCAACTAATACTTTGTTGAAGCACCTTTTGATTTTATTACACCACGCAGTCTTTTTGGCTAAGAGTCTATCAACATCTTGACTTTGCAATATTTTCTCACTCCTTCTTGCAAGAACATTCTAGGTCCTTCAAATTGTGAGAGCATCTCCTGCTCTTCCTTTGTTGAATTGAATGTATGCTTTGGGTCATTGTTGTCCTGAAAGGTGAAATTCCTATTCATCTTCAGATTACTAGCAGACACTTGAATGTTTGGCACCAAAATTAATTGGTATTTTTAGCTATTCATTATTCCCTTCACAGATTCTGGCTGAAGAAAAGCAGCCCTAAAGCATGATGCTGCCACCACCATGCTTCACCGTGGGTATGGTGTTCTTTTGGTTTTCTGTTTTTTTGCACCAAACATACCATTTGGAATTATGAAGTTATTATACCTTTTGGAATGGGTCTCATCAGACCATAACACATTTGCCACATGGTTTGGGGTGATTTAGTTGATCTTGGATGTTTCTTGTGAGAAAGGCCTTCCGTCTAGCCGCCTACCCCACAGTCCAGACATGTGAAGAAAGTGAGAAATTGCTGTCACATGCGGAGAGTAATCAGTACGTGTCAGATGTTCCTGTAGCTCCTTTAATGTTGCTGTAGGTCTCTTGGCAGCCTCCCTGATAAGTTTTTGCCTTGTTCTTTGGTACATTTTGGAGGGATCTCCTGTTCTTGGTGATGTCACTGTGGTGCTCCATTTTCTCCACTTGTTGATGATGGCCTTCATGGTGTTCAATGGTACATCTAATGTTTTGGAAATTCTTTTATACCCCTCTCTTGAGCGATATCTTTTGACAGTGAGATCCTGTATAGGCTTTGTAAGCTCTTTGGCTTCAGCAGTCAGATGAAACCAAGAAGCTGTGAAGAAAATCCTACAGAAACAGCTGTATGATTATTAATTTTGAACATTGGTTCATTCTGAACACAGCCACATCCCCGATTGTAAAAGGTTGTGCACACTTATGCAACCAGGTTATTGTAGCTTTTTTATTTTTCTTATTTTTCCCTAAAATGTTTCTGATTGTTTTTCACTTAATTCTTATCAATTGTAATTATACATTGAGGGTGGAAAATGTTCTGACATTATTTATCTTGGTTTAATTTTTTTCACCACAAAAACCTGTCATTTTTACAGGGGTGTGTGTACTTTTTATATCCACTGTATCTGTTCCACAGTGAGGAAAAATTCCCCAAAGACAGAAAAGGACTCTAGTGATGTGTAGTTGATGATGTTCAGGTGAACACTGTTGTTCTCAGATCACAGTTTGTGTGTGTGCGTGTGTGTGTGTGCTGACTGTACTGACAGCTGAGAAAGGTGGACTCCTCTCACAGATGTGTGTGTGATTAGCGAGTTAGTGTGGTGTGTTTTCTCTCGTCCACAGTGTGTGTCATTGTGCTGTATCACTTCCTCTCTCTCAGCACCTGCAGTCGCTCCCAGCTGCAGCAGTGCTTCTCTGTGCACTCTCACTGACCGAGGTTTTTGTACCACGCTCTAACACTGTGTGAACACATAGCTACCACTGATCTTATGTAAACTCTGACAGTAGTAATCTCCTGCATCTTCTGTCTGGACTCCACTGATGGTCAGAGTGAAGTCAGTCTTAGAAGATCCACTGCCACTGAAACGAGCTGGAGTCCCTGAGAACAAGTGACTCACATAGCGCACTAGGAGTTTAGGAGCTTCTCCAGGTTTCTGTAGGTACCAGGCTAGACAGTCATATGATACACCAGTTGGTCCACAGTCATGCCAAACAGCAGTGCTGAATCTACAGTTGATGGTGACGGTGTTTCCTGGAACAATAGTTTGCTGTGAAGGAGTCTGAGTCACAGTCACCTGACCTCTGGATCCTGAAGAGAAACATAGATTGTGTTTATATGCTCTAAAGTGGTGTAGAATTAGTATGAAATGAAGTGTGTGAGGCTGTGAGTTGATGTTAATCTCTCACCTTGAGTCCAGAGAGCCAGTGTGCAGATGAAGACGCTGATCAAAGTCATGGTTGCTGTGTGTGAAGTTGCTGAGCAGCAGCTCTCAGTCATGAAGTGTTAAAGTCACAGGGCTATAAACACTCGCAGAGCACTGAAGCATGGACTGCCAATGCAAAGTGGAACCTCTCGTGTGTGTGTGTGTGTGTTTGTGTGTGTGTGTGTGTGTGTGTACTGCAGTGTGACGGAGGTTTTTGTACGACAGTTTCAGTAGAATGTATCACTGTGGAGGACTTTCAGTGGAGGCACCAAACTCATTGTGAACAGTAAGTAAAGATACTTTATACATTAATAAACTTTAGATAAACTGTATATTAAAGTCAAGTCCAAATTTTGAGGCTTTATTGAGTAAATCGTTTGACCATTCAGTGTGTGAACATTCAGGAAATATACAGAAACTAAATGGTCAGTGTTTCATACATTGTAAAGTTGTTCTTGGTGCTGATATAAAATGCAGATGAAAGCTGCTTTCAGTTTGTGTTAAAAACTGAATATTTCTTTAATCAGCTACATAATATTTGTTGTGCTGATTAGGTTAAAATGTTAATTTTTTTTCCAGATTAATTACAGTGCAGGAGTACATCCTTTATTTATTTAGTATTTTATTTTAGTACAATTACTTTACTGAGAGTTGACACCAGAATTAAGTCCAATAAACTCTATTGGCTCCATGATGTAAAGAGTAATTAGGAAATGCTCTCCAAATGCTGGAACACATTTGTGCCAGTTTTGTCTCTATTCAAATTTAGAGTGTTTCCAGAATACACTCTGTCATACTGACTGTTTCAGTGTTGGAACACAGTTTTCGATGCAGTTACTGAATAGAAGTGGGTGAAACACAAAATTGGACAGAAAATGGATTATGGGGTGCCTTTAAAGCTTAATTACGCTGTAACACCTTTTCTCACTGTCTAAAGGTATAAATACTTGATATAACCATTTTGCTGGGTTTTGTTTTTCCTCTCCAGAGGGTCCCTCCGTGTCTCTGCTCCCTCCGTCTCCTCTGCAGCCGTGTGAGGGATCGGCCTCGCTGCTCTGCCTGCTGTCTGGCTACTCTCCACAGGGGGCGCTGGTGAGCTGGACAGTGGACGGCTCAGAGGTGAAGGACGGGGTTCTGACCAGCGCAGAAGAAGAGAATAAGGGCGGTTACACACGCAGTAGCACCCTGACCCTCAGCAAAGACCTCTGGGAAAAGGGGGAGGAGTTTGTCTGTACGGTCTCCCATGCCGGTGTCAATCATCCAGTCACGTTCAGAAAGAGTCAGTGTGAAGGCTAGTGGCTCCAAGAGAGAGTTTAACATGCTTGCTTATGATCCATCTACAATAGAGTTTCAATTCTACACAATGCTGCCATTTCTGTCTTTACTCTGTTCACTGTCCTGTTGATCTTCCTGTAGTTTTTGCTGAAATAAAGCTGAATTTTGGACGTTGTCTGTTCTTTTATTAGAGTTAATAGTGATGATCAGTGTGATGAGAGAGTGTGTTTAGCTGTAGATTCAGTGCTGTGTTGTGCTTCAGTGAGTTTGACTGAAGGAAGTTGAACATCTGGTGAAGTTTCTGCTCTATTCTGGGGGAAATGGAACTTTTAAGCCCTGTTCATGCAAATCTCAGTTACACCTCACTGCTCTCTCTGTCTGAAGTCATCGTTGTTGTCTCCTTGTGCCATTTTCATCTGGTCTCAGAACTCGACGTGGCACTGTGAGTGCAGTAGTTTGAATACCAAATTATCTTCAGGTGTCAATTAACTCGAAAGTCACTAGCACATGTATCATAATAAATGTAGTATTTGACTATTAAATAATTTTGAGGACTGCCTACATCTTTTCCGTATAGTGCAGTAAAGTCTACATTTCTTCACGTTAGAAAGGGTAACAACATGAAGCTTCTTATGTTTAACAAAACAAAAAAACCTTAACTATTAAAAATGGACTGTTGGTCATTGTGTCTCAGAAGTAGTCTATGTTTTGGTTGTTCTTAATTCACTTGAATAGACTCCTTCATTTTCTGCATGAGTGGGTGGGATTAGTAACCTTTTCACATGCTGGACTGGTCAAACCTTTCGAAGAACTGCGGGATTGGACAAATTTGCTCCCTTTTTATATGTATAAACAAAATAATCTATTTTCTGGGAAATGTTTTGCTTGAAAAGTGTGTGTCTGGTATTTTTTTATTTCTTTTTTTGAAAATGCCACTTGATTTGAACATGATTTTATATATATTTATACACACACACACACACACACACATACACACACGTTAGCAATTGACAGACTAACATGATCTTCCTTACCTCATCTCCAGAGTGTTGCATTTTTCCAGTATCTAAATATCTGACAGTCCTCTGGTGCCATATCTGAGCCACAACCTTACCCTGACCCTGCCATTCCATCTACTTCTGATGTCTCTGCCATCTTGCTAGAGCCCCATCACTGCAAGGGCACTCATGGCTTATATTTAAAATTTAAAAGCTAACAGTGGAGTGCACTATCTGTATCACTCAGGCTTCTACTGGCATAGGAAATGGACAAAGCTGTTCTATTAGGCTGAACAGAAGAATAAAGTATTTATTTATTTATTATTACTTGAATAAATTGATTTTAAAAAAAAAGTCCCATCCAAAGTGTATTCCTACCTCATGTCCAGTATTCTCAGGGTCCCTGACCAGGATAAAGTGTTTCCTGAAGATGAATTAATGGATTTTCTAACTGCCTTGACATTGTGTTATTTTCTTAAACAACTTCTCTACCATGTAGCATTAGTGGTGGTAATTCAAAAACTGTGCGCTTTCTAAAACCATGTGCTTTCTACCAGAAAAGACTGAATTTTTCAGCAGGGAAACACTCTGGCTGTGGGTGAACTATGCTTATCTGCCAGTAGTCACTTGTAGACTGAGGTTAGAATATCACTCTGGACTCTGCGCTGGGGAAAAACTGATTAATACAAAGACGTTGGTCAGCATCTTTACATACATAATGATGGACCCCATTGTCTGTGTCTTGGTGCTGATTCAAAATAAACGGTAATACATTTTAAAATTTTCTGTTGAGGATCTGTACCTTCAACAGCTTGACTGGGAGGATTGTGGGCTTCCCACTGACCCACAACATGGAGTCATTAGCTACGTTTCCATCCAAGGATTTTTTTTGGGGAAAAAAAGGTTTAGCGCATTGAAATGTTTACTGTTATAGCTGATGGAAACACAAATTATTGACAAAATTTCACATGTGGACATAATCTTTTTTTGTTTAACTTTAATAAATAAATTCTATGTGTGACGGATGTTAATAAGAGTGTGTACTCACGATCTAAATTAATGTATTTCACTAATGATCCTTCCTTTCAATTTTCATGTATTTACTTTATATTAGTTTGTTCACGAAAACGTTATAATTTAGTTTTGTACTTTATTTGTGTCATTTTTGGGAAAAGAGTTTTATATTCGTTTTACGTCGTGACGTCATTTCTGTTCAGCCCGCGCTGCGTCCTCAGACCGCGTTGAGCAGTTAGCGGTGCTCCTTCAATATAAGTTTGTAAAAGTTACCAGAAGTTTTATTAAGTACTTAACATGCAAAAATATTATTGTTGAGAGTGTTATAAATGTAATAGGAATCATTTTATGCATGGATGGATGAGATTTAATCATTTTATTACCGAGTACAGCGGTTTGAGTGTATGTATGTGCGTTAGCAGATTTTAGCTAATCAACTAACTGGTGTTTAATCTGTCCAGGTGGAAAAATCACAGAACGAAATCATTTCCCATTGTTGTACTCTCTTTCTATTCCATCCAGGTATGGTTTATTGTTCATTCGATTTTCTATTCATGTTGTATCAATTTGTTTTCTATTCTAATTCATGATTGGTCTAAAACTAGCAGAAGATTATATCATACTTTTGGATAAATGTGTGTAACGATTTATTTTGCACTGTTGTAGGTAGCATGTTTTCATTTATTTTATTTTTGATATGTTATCATTGTGATGTTTACTGAGACCGCGTTGAGCACGCTGAGGAGAGGTTTAAAAAAATCACAGAACGAAATCATTTCCCATTGCTGTACTCTCTTTCTATTCCATCCAGCATCCGCATGCTCCATGTTAATAAACCCTCCATCAGCAGCAGTTCCCGTGATCCGCCTCTTCATCTGTAACACAACGCAGACCGTAACAGTGTCAGTGTGGGGCCGGTTACGTATGTCGATACTTCAACATGCTGCTGATGGGCGCAGCTCTCCACCACTACCTCCCAGACCCATGGGCTTCATCGCATAAACGCAGTTACTTGGAGTCCTGTCAGACGAGGAACTGCTCCACTCTGATGTCGTCTTCTGATTTTCCTACAACTGCAATTATTTATGGAATTAAAATAACAGTAAGCTGGCCAATTTCATTTAACTGTCTCAATACTCTCTCCATTTTACAAAGATTTGAGGACATGCAGGACACAAAAAGTACACAATTTGCGATATATACAAAATTATGTATGGAAATGGCTCAAGGGCAGATTTCTTTTGCGATACACCAAAATTTAGCGACAATTTGGTTTTTTTGATGACGTCATCACGCACACCATTTTATCGGTAAAAGGCCAATTGGAAGGAAACTGGCGAGAGACAGCAAATTTCTTTTTTTTTTTTAACGCACTTTCACGTAAACAGAAAAACACAAAGAAGTGGATGGAAACTTGGCTATTGTTCCCACAGCTGACAACTTATTGAGCCCTGAAGAACTAGCAGCACTACAAGCACCCATGGGACCCTCACTGTCACATGGCACAGATATCTATCTGGCAACCACTCAGCACATACTGGGCCACCTGTAAAGAACAGATTTATTTTTCTTCTTTTTGAAACAATTTGTTTTTCAAATATATCACGTGAAAAAGAAAAGGGTCTCTGACTGCACAAGCAAAAACTGAAATTATATCAGCATTAAATATCCACTGAAACTGTATCCGTGGTGTAACGTAATGCGTGTTGTAAAGCTTCTCCCAGGAGACTAGTGTAAAGTGACCTGCATCTTCAAGCTGGACTTCAGTGAGTTTAAGAGTTTAAGAGTTTATGAGTTTACGTCCCATATCCACTATCACTAATATATTATGTTTACTAAAAATGATCGACAGCTGAGAAAGGTGGACTCCTCTCACAGATGTGTGTGTGATTAGTGAGTTAGTGTGGTGTGTTTTCTCTCGTCCACAGTGTGTATCATTGTGTTGTATCACATCCTCCCCCTCAGCACCTGCAGTCGCTCCCAGCTGCAGCAGTGCTTCTCTGTGCACTCTCACTGACCGAGGTTTTTGTACGACACTCTAACACTGTGTGACACCCAGCTACCACTGACATAATGTTCACCCTTACAGTAGTAATCTCCTGCATCTTCAGGCTGGACTCCACTGATGGTCAGAGTGAAGTCAGTATCAGATCCACTGCCATTGAAACGAGCTGGAGTACCTGAGTGTAATTTACTAGTCTCATAGATCAGGAGTTTAGGAGCTTCTCCAGGTTTCTGCAGGTACCAGTGTACACTGGTACCACTATCCACACTGTTACTGAACCTACAGTTGATGGCGACTGTGTTTCCTGGAACAACAGTTTGCACTGAAGGAGTCTGAGTCACAGTCCCCTGAGCTCTGGATCCTGAAGAGAAACATAGATTGTGTTTATATGCTCTAAAGTGGTGTAGAATTAGTATGAAATGAAGTGTGTGAGGCTGTGAGTTGATGTTAAAGTCTCACCTTGAGTCCAGAGGACCAGTGTGCAGATGAAGACGCTGATCAAAGTCATGGTTGCTGTGGGTGAAGTTGCTGAGCAGCAGCTCTCAGTCATGAAGTGTTAAAGTCACAGGGCTATAAACACTCGCAGAGCACTGAAGCATGGACTGCCAATGCAAAGTGTGTGTGTGTGTGTGTGTGTGTGTGTGTGTGCAGTGCAGTGTGAGGGAGGTTTTTGTACGATGGCTTCATTAGATTGTATCACTGTGGTACACTTTTGGTGAAGGCACCAGAATCATCATTAAAAGTAAGTATGTTTTCTTTTTATTTTTAATGCAAAATCCATTTAGTTCATTACTGATTACATTAATAAATATAGATCATTTGTGTTTATAATCGCATAATTGATTTTTAATTTGGGGTGTTATGACCTGCTAAGGAATGCATTTCACTACCAAATGGATCCAATATAAATGTTCTTGAACATTCATTAAATGTAAAATTATTAATGATGAATACAGAATACAGAAGTGTAATAATTACACACTTGCTATATATCTGACATTCAATAAATATCCAAGTACTCCACGGTAAACATTTAAGAATTCGCTTATTAAGGTAGCGTTAATGCAGTTCAGTGTTTTACGGATCCAAATCCAGACAAAATTGTGTGTTTGTGTTAAACAATAAATATTTCTATGTTTATATTTGCTGAAAAGTTGACCTATGAAGTAATAATATGAATTATGAAAATGTATTTTTCCCAGATAAATTACAGTGAGGTATGTGATTACAGTGCTTTATTACTGGATAATGAAATAATTCCAGTATTTAATTGTGAGGAAAGTTTTTTTAATGTTTCTGTTGTTTGAGGTCCACCTGAACACTAAATCAGAAACAAGGTGGATTCTGGTTAAATACTATCACTGTAATACAGCTGATGGTTTACACCATGTGTCTTTATTCATAAATGAAGATAAAATGAAATGTATTGATGTTTCTCAACTGCAGTTGTTCCAAATTTGTTAGGTGTTTGTTTGACTATGCACTGAAACTGACATGTGAAGTGATAAAGTACTGACGGAGACTCAGAGCATGAAGGCAGATTTCCACAAAGTTACAGAAATGTTCTCTAATCATTTCAAATTGTGTAGAAAACTGGCTCTCCATTTGTGTGTGAATAACATGTGTATGATGTGTGTGTGTGTGTGTGTGTCTCCTCTCCAGCTGGTCCCACAGTGAAGCCCTCCGTGTCTCTGCTCCCTCCGTCTCCTCTGCAGCTGTGTGAGGGATCGGCCTCGCTGCTCTGCCTGCTGTCTGACTACTCTCCACAGGGGGCGCTGGTGAGCTGGACAGTGGACGGCTCAGAGGTGAAGGACGGGGTTCTGACCAGCGCAGAAGAAGAGAAGAAGGGCGGTTTCACACGCAGCAGCACCCTGACCCTCAGCAAAGACCTCTGGGAAAAAGCGGAGGAGTTTATCTGTACGGTCTCCCATGACAACATCAATCATCCAGTCACGTTCAGAAAGAGTCAGTGTGAAGGCTAGTGGCTCCAAGAGAGAGTTTAACATAGAGCTGCTTATGATCCATCTACAATAGAGTTTCAATTCTACACAATGCTGCCATTTCTGTCTTTACTCTGTTCACTGTCCTGTTGCTCTTCCTGTAGCTTTTGCTGAAATAAAGCTGAATTTCGGACGTTGTCTGTTCTTTTATTAGAGTTAATAGTGATGATCAGTGTGATGAGAGAGTGGGATTAGCTGTAGATTCAGTGCTGTGTTGTGCTTCAGTGAGTTTGACTGAAGGAAGTTGAACATCTGGTGAAGTTTCTGCTCTATTCTGGGAGGAAGAAACACATTTAGCCCTGTTAATGCAAATCTCAGTTACACCTCACTGTTTTCTCTATGTCCTTGTATTCAGCTGGGGGAATATTACTGGTTTCATTTCTTTATTTATCGCTGCTCTTCTCCTGTATGTAAATTTGAGTCTTTATATATAGTCTTTATACCCCCAACCCCCACCCCCACACTTTATGTCCCAGAGCGCCCTCGTATCTGTGTTACCTTCTGGCTCTCCCTTTTAGTTATGCTGTCATAGCTAGTCTAGCCGGAGTCCCGGGTTGCACTCTGCACACAGTGTACATTTTCTTAAACAGTTCCAGGACAAAAGCACACCTCGAGCTACACATCCCAGTCACGAGTTACCAGTGATCGTGACTTCTTCTGCTCTCCGGACCTGCCTGATCCATCCTGATGCCCAACTTCTGTTTGGAGTTTTCTTCACCTGAAATTCACTCACTGCTGCTTAGGATGGCCCCAGAGTCCACCATGAGATTATTGTGGATGGTACCATATAGAAACTATAAAGATGGATGTGGATGTTGTTCCTTGGATAGCCTTAGGACTGCAATTGCTAAGAACATCATTGAACAGTTAATAAGTTCAGTTTGATACAATAGACTTAAAGTTAAAACTATAATGATTTCAGAAATGACTCTGATGCTCATACTCAAGTTCCTGTTTACACCGTTAGCACCTTTTGACTATATAGCACACAGTTATAGAAAAGAAATGATTTATAATCACACTGGTTTTCCGTGGTGTCACCCAGATGAGCATGGGTTCCCTTTGGGATCTGGTTCCTCTCAAGGTTTCTTGCTCATATCCTCTGAGGGAGTTTTTCCTCGCCATCGTCGCCTCTGGCTCGCTCATTAGGGATAAATTTATAAATTTTAAATTTATATTTATATCCGGTTTTCTGTACAGCTGCTTTGTGACAACGTCTATTGTTAAAAGCGCTGATTGAATCGAATTGAAATATTGGGGCTCCAAGATCACGTTATAACACAGGATGATACGCATAATGCAAATAGTGTAGGTTAAAAAGAATAAACGCTCAACTATACAGTTTCTTTAAAATGACATGTTAAAAGCCTAGGAACATAATGCAATTCTATGAAAGTTTTTGATTTTTTTCTGCAACAACATACATCTTGAGTCATCCAGGATACTGACCAGGATAAAGTGCTTACTGAAGAATCAGGGGTGGACAAATTGTAGATGAACATAGTCATCTGCTGAGCTACCAAATCAAGTAGTCCCAGTTCCCTTTCTGGTAGCCCAAAAATCTTAAACAAAAACCTTTTTACATGCTCTCTTTGGATGCTATTGGTATTCAAATGCTATTGTTGGTGCAAATGTGTGGCTGATATAGAATATAAAACTTCATAACTTTACTACTATAATACTGAGCGAAACTACAGGGTGTCCCAAAAGTCTCTGCCAGCACCACGTCGGTTGTGTCTCCATCCCTGGATGCTTGTGGACGTCCGCTTCTCAGTTGGTCCGCAACACTTCCAGTCTTTGTGAATTTGTTAATAAGTTTGGCAAAAGTGTCACGTGTGATGTGCTCTCTATCTTTCTTACATCGCAACCTTGTGACAGCTTCCCAACACAGCCATGAGAATGATCTGAATATGTTCTTTTGTCAAAGGCATTCTTAAAGGCTATCTGAAAAAATATGTAATACAGTATAAACTAAGTATGAAAAATTTTGGTAGACCTTTTGCTAAAAAGTGTTCATTTCCCCTGTGCATGGAGACTTTTGAGACACTCTGTTTAATTATAGTCTCTGATGGTTTGTAAGGCGGAATGTGGTCTGGCAAAAAGCAGGCTTGAGTCTCACAACTCCCTCTCACAACTCCAGATAATGATCAAGGAAGAAGTCAGCAACAACTATGAAAAACAAGAAAAATGCATCAAAACAAAACAATGAAAAAAATCTGAAGTTTTTTGGTCAACTTTTATTTCTATTTTTCCAAACTGCCTTCTGTTACGCTGCTGTTTCTAAAAATATGCACCCTGTTGTATGTGTTAAGTTCCTTTTTCATTCGAAAGTTGCCTAACCTGAACCACAAAGATGACCAGTTCCTTTAAGTGACCTGTTTAAATAAATGTT
The DNA here is from genome assembly GCF_027358585.1 of Pangasianodon hypophthalmus. Lineage (NCBI taxonomy): Eukaryota > Metazoa > Chordata > Actinopteri > Siluriformes > Pangasiidae > Pangasianodon > Pangasianodon hypophthalmus. The sequence continues at coordinate 3,900,951 of NC_069718.1, forward strand.
TTACAAAATAAGAAAATCTCATCGAATCCACAACTCTATCAGAGGATGGAGCTGAACCTGTTCCTCGTCCTGATGCTCTACTGGAACCTGCACATCATTTACGGTAGTAAGTAGACCTGCTCAATAAACACTACACTACTGCAGTGGTCTAATCAGACGCAATCACACCCTTGCCATTTACACACAGATTTATACATACTTTATTTATTTATAGCATATATACAGAGGGGAAATTAACACTTTTTGCAAAATGTAACTTTATTGCCATTTTTTGTAAACACACTCGGAGTCGTCTCTCCCAACTTTGGCTCTCAGTTTGGCAACAGTGTGGTGTGTGATGTGCTCGCCATGTTTCCTTGCGACAGCTTCAAGATCCAGCCATGAGAATGATTTCAATACGTCCTTCTTTTGTCAAAGGCGTTCTTAAAGGCTGTCTGAAAAAAAATTAATATAAAAGTGTTAATTTTCCCTACGTATGGAGACTTTTGGGACACCCCGTATTTTGCGGATGTGATTATCAAAATTCCTGTGCCTGAAAAGAACGTGGCTTTTTAAACTGTTAAATATTCAGTTTGAAATTGGGCAATCAGCATCTGTTGCTCCATTGTCTTCTTCATAGAGACTGCACATTTGATAGAAACGGAAACCATTGCAATTCTTAAATGTGGCAAACTAACTAAAGGTTATGGAGCAAGATTAGGGATGTGCATTGATACTGATACTGGTATCAGGTATTGGTCTGATATCATGCTTATTTACTCATACTCATTAAACAATGCTTAGATATCAACAAAAATCCATGTGATAGTATATGACACAAGCCTAGGATACGTTGTACCGAAGTATTTCAGGAATAATGATCAAAGCAAAGCGGACTGCAAAATGTGCTCTGCAGAAATATCAGGAGGAGAAACTACAGCACCTTCTTACAATAACAGTAACAGAGAGGGTGAGGGTGGCTCACCTGGGGTGGGTTTCCTGATAACACTGAATCTTAGCAAATAACGAACAACTTAAAGGATGTACGTTACATACAAAACCGTTCCCAAAAGCCTTTCGCTATCCAAGATACAAGTTGCACAAGTCGATAGTCAAGCAATGGAGTCACAGTCTGGAGGTCAATTTTAATAGCCGAATCAGCGACTTAAACAGCAAACACAGACGCAGATAGACAGTATTTATAAACTGTAGATGATAGATGCAAGCATAATCAACAGTTTATAGCAGAAATTATGTTTGTTTGGAAGAGCTACAGTGAAAAAAGGAATATGTGGTCGGTCAAATTTAAAAGAAAATATAACGTATAGTTTACATAAACATATGTATTTACTCAACAAACCATTATTTCATTATGCATACTAAGTTTAATTTAACCAAAAATCTAATCTACCAGCTTGAATTATATAGAGTGAGTATGATCCATTGGCCTAACCAGTCATGTTATTATGTTGGTGTGTTAAGGATGTTGGCGCTGACAAGTGGCTTAGCCTGGCTAATTGTAGCTTAGCGGGTAAAGTGACTGCCTTTAGCTCCGCCGTCCTGGAACCATGGAACCAACGTAAACATTTGAATCGAGTAAATTTCAGTAAACTTTTTTTCAGTGCACAGAACAACAACCAAAGGGAGTACAAAAGCTACCTAGAAATTTCACTGAATTTACTTGATTCAAATGTATACATTCATTCCACACAAGTGAAACAGGCCTTTTGTGTTACTTCGACATAAATTCATCTCTTACATTTAACTTGTGAAGTTAACTTGGTTCCATGTGAATTGCTTTACCTGAACAGAGTTTTAAATGCAGTTTGCTTCATTTGGTTTTCTACAGCTAACATGATTAATAATAATAATAATAATAATGACGTGTAACCCCTCGCAAACAGTCACCCCACCCAAGGTTTGAACCTAGAATACTGAGGCTAGGAGGTAAACACACTACCCCCTGGTACACCATGCCATGGCAAAGTTAATTGTCAAGTTAACACTAGGGCAGTGGATTTTGTGGTAGAACTGCACACAAGCTCCTAATAACAAAGTATTTAGTGAATAACGAATGGGTCAGATTACTTGTTAATATACGAATGAGGTTACATATTATGTTAGATACACATGGTTTTGGTAAAACTTTCATTAATTAAAGAACGTTCTTGCAAACGAGATAACGAATTACATTGCACAACGAATGTTTCAGGAAACCCAGCCCTGAGCGCAGAGAGCAATATCGGCGAATGTGATCATAAAAATCCAGTGGTTAAGTGAGTAGAAAATCTGATGCTCATGAGTTTGGGCATTTCAGCTCTGCGAGCACTGAGACACACACACTATATTTCCCCTCAAGAGGCAACTCAAAGAAGCTTCGCAGTCATTTTTAATTTTTGCTGAGATAATTTTCAATGCCACCCGGCTTCACCCTCTCTATTAAACACACGGCTTAAATCCAACAAGTGAGACATAAACCTCAGCACGACGAGTTCTTCACTAACAGCACATGACAGCACACACAAAAAAACAGAGCTACAAAAAATGTTTGTGACAAATACTAAGTAAGATACTAATTTTGGTGTCAGTACCAGTACCGGTATTGACAAGTACCAAAAAACATGCACTTGTACTCAGTCTGGGAAAAAAGGCATCAAAGCATCCCTATTCAAGATATTCAAAGAATGAGGACAAATGTAATGCAGAGGTTTCCAAACAAACATATAATCAACCCTGGAATTACAAGCTAGCATGGAATTACAAGCTAGCATGACACAGATTGTCCAAATCCTCACAGAGCTGTAGCGTTACATGATGATCAGTCAGGTCTTTTTGGTTTGTTTCTTTTTGCGCAGTGCTACCTTTGTGTTTTCTTCCTGACAGAATACTGTAAAGAGAAAAACGTCTGTACCCTTGATTGTGGCAAGCTGACCAAAGATAGAGTGACCTGGGGCAAGGTCATTAATGGAAGAAGGACGGACATTTTAACCAATCATTACGGAAATGTTACGAGACACTCTAACAAATTCAGTCGCTACAGTTCAAAAGCGAATTCACTGAAGATATCCAAAGTAACGCACTCGGACGCTGGAAGATTTTACTGCAATGAGAACACAGTGGACCTCAGCGTGGTCACAGGTAAGCGCAGGAAAATTCATTTTAATGAAATATTTCAATATAAATAGCATATGTCTTCTTTACTTTGGATCTGAACATCTAAATGTTTTTGTTTGTTAGGCAGTACTCCAGGTCCATGTCCATCAGCCCCAGCGGAACACGCGACTACACAGGACACTTGTAAAGGTACATTTACACATACAGCGACTCTCAGCGACAAAGCCACCAGAGAGACCTGGTAGATTCATTTTCAGACCAGAGAGATTCATTTTCAATGAGAGCTGGCCACTTCTGGTGACATGCGCGATGTGGGCGTGTCCAGAGAGGCAACAAAGTTGAGAAAAGTTGACCTTTATGCAAATGTGGAACGACTTGGTGCAGCGACTACCAAGGGGAGTGAAGACAGTAGAGCGCATGTGATCCATAGCCTCCTGTAATCGCTAGCAGAAGCATCGAGGATCTGAGACCGACATGTGTGGCTCCGGCGCCCCGAAACGAGCAGCACCAAGCCGGACACTTCACCCAGGAAACCTGGAGGCCATGGCTGAGATGCCCATAAGCTAAGCTAAGCTAACTGGCGTTTGCGCTTTCGCTGCAGATAGATGGCCGCAGTAGCAAAGAGCACACACTGCTTCTCCTTCATCTCATATGATATGAGCATATATACACCGGTGAATTTTATATACAAACACTCTCCCTCCAGAATGTTTCATTTTAGCAGCAAGAAAACTGGTTTGTTGGCAAAAGTGGAACGCTAGTTGCACCACATCTACTGGCAACTACATAGTAGAGCGACTGGCGAACTGCAGCCATAAAATCGCTGTATGTATGAATGTACCTTAAAAAGCCTTCAGAGCAAAAACTATTATGCTGCTGAGTCTTTTCAAGATTAAGAATATTCAACAAAATCTATCAGAAGAAATGATTAAAAATAATAAAATAAGAGCTTTAACACTGTAGACACACTAGATAATAATAATAATAATAATAATCATAATAATAATAATAATAATTCCAAAATAAAGAGTTCTGATATTTAGTATAGGGGCAGTGGCTTAGTGGTTAGCATGTTTTCCTTGTAGCTCTGGAGTTGGGGGGTTTGATCCCTTCCTCTGCCCTGAGTGCCTGGAGTTTGCGTGTTCTCCCTGTGCTTCGGTCCAAAGATGTGTGTTGTAGTGAGTGTGTGTGCAATTGTGCCATGTGATGGGTTGGTACCGTGCCCCCAGACCCCTGGGATAATCTCTGTGTGATCCTGTGTAGGATAAGCAGTACAGAGAATGGATGGAGATTTAGTATAACAGCACAGGTACATTTCACTGTGTGTCCACTACATAAATTTTCGAATCTAGCAATAGTTTGTTACATCAAAACTGTTACTACACTTACTACAGTGTCAGTCAGTGTGTGCGTTGCATGGCTATACGCAGCGCTCTAATCAGCCGCGGCTTCTTCGGCTTCGTTTCGCTGACAGAGCAAAAATACACAAAATATTTGCCTATACTGTGTCTGAAATGTCAGTTACTCTGACATGTTAATTTTTTGTTTGTAGTACTGTCATATAAAAGCGATATCACACTCCTGCTCATGTGATACTGATTTATTGGACACTAGGGGCTACAGTGTGAACTCCAAAAACTCTGGAATGATGTGTTTACATGTTAAACCCACCTCCCATTCATGCCTATGTACACGAAGCCTCCCAAGATCTACAGAGGCTGCAGGAATTCATTAGTTAGTGCAGCTGATAGCTAATTAACTGCTCATTGTTTCGTCCTGACACACAAAATAACTTGTTGATGCAAGGTTTATTCAGAATGTCTGGGAAGAAAGTGACTTTTGAAGTTTGTCTTATTTTATCTTAGGTTATATTTTTTTAATCAATGAGTACAATAATTTGTAAGATTCCTATTCCCAGGTAGAAAATGTCCAGTAACGACATTTTGTTTGCTTCCTTTGACTTTCAAATAACTGCAAACTTAGTTTCACCTGCAAAGTAGTTTCAAAGAACCACTCTCGTTATTTTTTAAAGATCTCTAACATTTAATTACTGTCTGAAAAAGGACTCATATTCTAAACCATGTGTTTTTGCCACTTATTAAAAGTGTACAATACATCTGTTTTAGTTTTCATTGCCTTTATATCCAGTGGTATCTCTCTCTCTCTCACTCTATCTCTCTCTGTCTCTCTCTCTCTCTCTAGGTGGAGTGAGTGGGGTTGAGCGAGGGCTGATGTTCGGTGGTGTTGGTTTGGCTGGTCTGGTCTTTCTCCTGGCTACAGTCGCTGCAGGCAGAGCGATCGCCCATCGAGCCTGGCAGGCAGGAAGAGACTCGGTTCTACTCAGCTCAGATTAGAGAAGACATATTATTTGATCAGCTAAAAAAAATTCTTTCAAAATAAAACTGTTTTTATACACTCTGATTCTGTATTTTATATTCTTCTTCATGTTTGTATTATATGAGACTGTAAATTGTTTAACTGCCTAATTATCTCTCCAGGAAAACCTGAACAAGGCGACAGAAAGCTCCTGTTCAAGAATCTGGAGTTACATCAGCAGAGACATTTTCCATTCAAACACATCGAATCACAAAGATTGTTCTGGACACTTTTTATGTACTGTGCTGTTTGTATAATTTATTATAGTACATATATATTGTTTGCATTTATTAATGTATAAATAAATGAATCCTGTAAAAAAATCACGTGAAAAACAAACTGTGTAGCCAAATCACATGTCTGTTGTGCTTTTTTTTTGCTATATTACACAACAGGGAAATGTTTCATTAATGTTTTACAGCCGTATTTGATCAGAGAATCACAGAAGGCAGTGATATCACTATTCCCTGTGGACACAAGCACCTGTATGTAAATGACCTTTCACCTTTCCCATGGGGGTATAGCTCAGTGGTAGAGCATTTGACTGCAGATCAAGAGGTCCCTGGTTCAAATCCGGGTGCCCCCTGTCTGACCTGCCTCGGAGTCCCTTTAAGTGATTTACACTTTACACTGTTAATATTTCAATGGAAATAACCAACACTAGAAAGGATATTGTCTATAAACTCACTCACCTCATGCATCATGGTCTTTGCTCAAGCTTTACCACAAGCCAGTAAGCAAACATTTTTACTTCTGGAGACTGTGTGGAGACTCATATTTGTATTATATGAGACTGTAAATTGTTTAACTGCCTAACTTAATAAGTTCAGCATAACAGAGGAGTTACTGACTGAGGTGCTCATGATGAAGTGCAGATGAAATGTAAAGTAAAATCATATAAGATGCACATCTGGAGATTGATAGGGGCAGTTGATTGGGACGCAGACAGTGACTGATCCTGCCTCGCTTGAAGATTTGGCACACGCTGTACTTGTGTCACTCAGGAGTTCACTGGCAAAGTTTCCACATTAGATTGGACTTCCCTTATTTGTAAGTCACAATGTATAAAAGCTTCTGTTAAACACATTTTATATGGTAACATGTACCATCACTCTCACACAAGACTGCACACACACACACACACACACACACACAAATCCCATACATTTTACATTTTATGTGGAAAAATTAACATAATGTATAATTCACATACAGTGAAAAATCACAGACAGTTTATATCTAGGGGAAAAAATCACATGTGAAAAGTCCACATGTAAAAGTGTGTGAAACAGCACGTGTTAAAAAATGCACATGAAAATTTCACATGTGAAGTTCAAGTGACTTTTCTGAATGAAAGCTGATGAAATTCCTATTAATTCCTCGTTCATATCTACACAGAACACCAGAGTTTCTAATCTGAATCCACTGAATCCTGACACCTGAATCAGACGAAGCCACAGTTTTCCGCGTCCGGGAGTCGAGAGAGTAAAATTGGCCATGCTGTCTGGGTGAGCGGGGCGGCTGATCCTGGGAAGACTTGAACAAGGGGACGGAAAGCTCCTGTTCAAGGATCTGGAGTTACATCAGCAGAGACATTTTCCATTCAAACACATCAAATCACAAAGATTGTTCTGGACACTTTTTTATGTACTGTGCTGTTTGTGAACTCATATGAAGCAGTAACGTAAAAATAAATGAATCCTGTAAAAAATCACATATGAAAATCAAACCATGTAGACAAATCACGTCAGTTTTGATGAATAGTTGTGCTGTTTTTTATTTGATTTTGCTATATTACACAACAAGGAAATGTTTCATTAATGTTTTACAGCTATGTTTGATCAGAGAATCACAGAAGGCAGTGATATCACTATTCCCTGTGGACACAAGCACCTGTATGTAAATGACCTTTCACCTTTCCCATGGGGGTATAGCTCAGTGGTAGAGCATTTGACTGCAGATCAAGAGGTCCCTGGTTCAAATCCGGGTGCCCCCTGTCTGACCTGCCTCAGAGTCCCTTTAAGTGACTTACACTTTACACTGTTAATATTTCAATGGAAAAAACCAACACTAGAAAGGATATTGTCTATACACTCACTCACCTCATGCATCATGGTCTTTGCTCAAGCTTTACCACAAGCCAGTAAGCAAACATTTTTACTTCTGGAGACTGTGTGGAGACTCATATTTGTATTATATGAGACTGTAAATTGTTTAAGTGCCTAACTACGGCTACAAACATCTCTTTAATATTATATATCCTTTTCCTAAAAACTCTGTAAATATCCAGCTAAAAGCTAATAAAGGCTATATTACAGTTAACATGGGGTTTCATTTATCAGCCATGCGTGCGCATAGTTTAGTGCGTGAACCATGCGTACACACATTTATAGGCATAGAATGTGAATTATCAGGTCATTCTTGTGTGTGAAGATGTGTGTATGTTCAGAATCACTCCTGAATGTGCGCATACACAATTCAAGTCAAGTGGTTTTTATTGTCATTCCTCTATATAGCTAGTATACATCAGAACGAAATGTTGTTTCTCACGGGACCATGGTGCAACACAAGACAGTACGCAAGACTACATAAAGTGCAAATACACAACAGTGTGAGACGAGAGCAGAACAATAAATACACAGGACAAACTGCTAAATACACAGGTGTTACTACTAGCGGTAGAAAAGTGTGAACTGATTATGAGGTGCTTCATCCAACTTCATCCCTCTTAATAAGTTCAGCATAACAGAGGAGTTACTGAGTGTGGTGCTCATGATGAAGTGCAGATGAAATGTAAAGTAAAATCATATAAGATGCACATCTGGAGGTTGATTGGGACAGTTGATTGGGACGCAGACGGTGACTGATCCTGCCTCGCTTGAAGATTTGGCACATGCAGGGAAGAGAAGAGAAGAAACGCAGGAACCTCTGTGTTCAGAGTGACGAGTGCCAGCATGCACATCACTCACACTGCAGTGCATTACATATCCAAATCTGACACTGGAAAAACATCAGTAGTGAGGGAATTTCATGCAATCCCATGTTTTCTTAAAGGATTTTGGGAAATAGATTGCACACACATTGCCATAAAAAGTTTTGAGAAGTTCATGCAGGTGATTAACATGGAGTTAGTCCCCCTTTAATGTTAGAATAAGCTCCACTCTTCTGGGAAGGCTTTCCACTAGATTTTTGGGGATTTGTTCGCATGCTCGTGTCCACATACTTTTGGCCATGTAGTGTATATTACCTGGTGTTATTTCTGCTGCTCATTTTATAGAAGGTTAAATACAACATAACATTTCCAGAAGTGTGAACGTAAAAAAGTACCGGCAAGACAGATTTGGATGTGACTAAAATCCCAGAATTAGTCCAGTAATAGTTACATTACACCAACATTATGTTGATTGCTTTCATGAACATCCTGGAAACTTCTGTCTTTTAAACTAACGAAAAAGACTTCCTGTTTGGTTCAACAAGATTGTATTGCATGGAGGAAGCAGCATCATTGTGAAACAAGACATGCACAAATCGAAAGTCACAGTGAACACACTCACTCAGACGACAGCAGCTTCCACGCTTCCTCTTTTACGCCCCTCTTCATGATGACGTACTTCTTGCTTCTTTACCAGTTTTCATTTTGTACATACTGAAGAAACACCAGCCAGTGGGAGTGTTATTCCATTTAAACACATTTCTTGTCATTCTTTTCTGCTTGGTGTGAGACAGAAGACTGTGATGAAGCTCTGTATCTCTCTCTCTCTCCTGCTCGGGCAGTGTGTGCTCTCTGCTCAATCTGGTAAGTGGATCAGATTAGAAACTCTGGTGTTCTGTGTAGATATGAACGAGGAATTAATAGGAATTTCATCAGCTTTCATTCAGAAAAGTCACTTGAACTTCACATGTGAAATTTTCATGTGCATTTTTTAACACGTGCTGTTTCACACACTTTTACATGTGGACTTTTCACATGCGATTTTTTCCCCTAGATATAAACTGTATGTGATTTTTCACTGTATGTGAATTATACATTATGTTAATTTTTCCACATAAAATGTAAAATGTATGGGATTTGTGTGTGTGTGTGTGTGTGTGTGTGCAGTCTTGTGTGAGAGTGATGGTACATGTTACCACATAAAATGTGTTTAACAGAAGCTTTTATACATTGTGACTTACAAATAAGGGAAGTCCAATCTAATGTGGGAACTTTGCCAGTGAACTCCTGAGTGACACAAGTACAGCGTTCGCCCTAACAGCTAGAATCCACTGAATCCTGACACCTGAATCAGACGAAGCCACAGTTTTCCGCGTCCGGGAGTCGAGAGAGTAAAATTGGCCATGATCCTGGGAAAACCTGAACAAGGGGACGGAAAGCTCCTGTTCAAGGATCTGGAGTTATATCAGCAGAGACATTTTCCATTCAAACACAAAGATTGTTCTGGACACTTTTTTATGTACTGTGCTGTTTGTGAACTCATATGAAGCAGTAACGTAAAAATAAATGAATCCTGTAAAAAAATCACATATGAAAATCAAACCATGTAGACAAATCACGTCAGTTTTGATGAATAGTTGTGCTGTTTTTTTATAGTTTTTGCTATATTACACAACAAGGAAATGATTCATTAATGTTTTACAGCCGTATTTGATCAGAGAATCACAGAAGGCAGTGATATCACTATTCCCTGTGGACACAAGCACCTGTATGTAAATGACCTTTCACCTTTCCCATGGGGGTATAGCTCAGTGGTAGAGCATTTGACTGCAGCTCAAGAGGTCCCTGGTTCAAATCCGGGTGCCCCCTGTCTGACCTGCCTCAGAGTCCCTTTAAGTGACTTCCACTTTACACTGTTAATATTTCAATGGAAATAACCAACACTAGAAAGGATATTGTCTATACACTCACTCACCTCATGCATCATGGTCTTTGCTCAAGCTTTACCACAAGCCAGAAAGAAAATGTTTTTACTTCTGGAGACTGTGTGGAGACTCAAATTTGTATTATATGAGAACCACTCCTGAAAGTGCGTATACACAAACCGCTAGCGGTAGAAAAGTGTGATAGTGTGTAAACTGATTATGAGGCACTTCATCCAATTTCTCCCTCTTAATAATTTCAACATAATTAACAGAGGAGTTACTGACTGTGGTGCTCACAACGAGGTGCAGATGAAATGTAAAGTAAAATCATATAAGATGCACATCTGGAGATTGATAGGGACAGTTGATTGGGACGCAGACAGTGACTGATCCTGCCTCGCTTGAAGATTCGGCACATGCAGGGAAGAGAAGTGAAGAAACGCAGGAACTGCAGTACACATACACCGATCAGCCATAACATTAAAACCACTGACAGGTGACGTGAATAATATTGATTATCTTGTTACAATTTACAAAGTGTACAATTTACAAATGTTATAATATATAGACACGTATGCAAGTAGAAATGTTTACTTCCTTTCCTATTCTATTGACAAGTTGTTACATACAGCAGTTAATAAGAAAGTGTGCCTGGTGGTTCCTGTAAAACTATGTATATACCTACGTGAGTTCTAGGCTTGACAGCTCTGTTGGAATATCTGTCAGAAAGTCTTGATTATGGTCTAGACAGCTGATATTTGTGTGGTTTAAAAGAGGAAATGAAAACATGACTGTACTATGAACTAATTTATTATGTGTGAGTATTGTGGTTAACTCTAAAAAACAAGAAGTTTCCTACAGAACAAATGAGTGTGTGGCGAAATTATGTACATCGACATTTCCTCAGATAATTAACCCTACCTAAATCTGTCTCCTGTCCTTTGTCAACACTGCTAATATTGATAAATAAAATTATACCACAGTGCCGTTAAATTCTTGAATCTGATTGGTCAGAAGGTGTGCATTATTTTCCTATAACAGCATGGCTTGTTTTGTTTATTTTAATAAATAAAGACGCTGGAAAAAAAACAACGAAATAATGAAGTCATTTTTATGTCACATTCATAAATACTCATAATCTTCGCTGTTAAAGCTTGCTAACCATCATTAAGCTAACAAGACAAGAATTCTGAGAGAATCTTTAATCCATATTTACACTGAATTGAGCTCTGAAATCATCGATCTGATTAGCTGCCCATTTTGCAACCACATAATATTTCCTTCTTCATATAGGAGTAGTTTATAACAGCATTTTCATGTTGTGCTCATTTTTACTGTGAACATAGTGTTATGTAGCTGGTGTTTGGTTTGGTTAGATTGTCTTATCTCCATGATCCATGATCCTGCTCATATCGGTATCAATGCAACACATGTACTTGTTTAAGTCTTTATTATTAGGACTAATGTAGAGGGCAATTCATTTTCAGTAAATAATAGCCATCATAGCATAACATCAAATCATATAAACACCACTAGAAAATAAATAATAAAGCAATTACAGATTTCTAACATCAATTCACATTTGCTTACAGTGAGAAACTGTATTAATTACATGTAATAAGCATGTTATAACCTAGCGATGTCATTTAAACACTCAATCATTGCTATTAACCAGCTAGTTAGCTAGCTCAGCACAATATACTGACTGAATTTACTTTAATTACAGAATATGTAGCACATCCCTGGTGTAAATTAAACTAACAGATGAATATTTTTATTTGGTTTATATGAGTAATAATTATAAGACATACTGAGAAAATCTGTCAGCTAACAAACTCAAGATGGTTCCTTCACTGGTTACCGTGGTGACGATCTGGTCAGATCCGGCCATGACCAGTTTCTGAGGTAAGCTAGTTAGCGTTAAACAAATATAATCTTTCTTTGAACAGTATACTGTATTAATCCATACATTAATGATAATAACACTCTAAAATTGTATTATTGCAATAAAAATTTCAAATAATGAAAAAAAAAAAACATTTACACTCACCCTGTCATGTCTCTGTAGTTACCATGGTGACTAAGAGGCTGAGGTAACTAGCTAGCGTTAGTTAGCGTGTATGATTAGCGATCTTATTCTCTTAAACAAATGTAAATTTCTTATCAAAATAAAGCATTTTATTCAACACATTTGCAACAAAAACAGTGTGAGAGGGTTTGACTACGTAACTGACCCTGAAAATGAAAAAGCCTGTGACAGGATGAAACAGTGAGAGAAAGAAAAGGTTTTGTTTTTGTTTGTTTTTTTGTAGTGGCAGGAACTATTACTACAAAATATTATTATTTATAATTTTCTATCATTTCTATCTTTTTCGGAGTTTGCAGTAAAATTAAAGCGTAAAGATGCAAAAAAAAAAATAAAAAAATCTACATATAATAGTTTTATTTATGCTATTTTTTTGGGTCCATTTATTTTTATTCCTAAAATAACTGGACCTGTTAACAATAGTGTTTTAAATAACACTTGTATTAATATATTTTTTTATTTTTGAAAGCATAAAAACATAAATTATGCAATGAATAAATCACTCCATGTGATGAACTGTTAACTTCCTCTAATGTTTATTCCTCTTATACCACAGAAAGCTGCAAATATTTTATTTATTAAAGAATTACTTCACATTTTTTATTCATTTAAGTTATATTTAATGTGAGGAACATCTACAAAACGAGTTAGTTCCTGTTCTCACTTACATTATAGCAGGTTTGCGTAGTCTTTCCCTCACCTGCCTCTTTTTCTCTCTTGAAGAAAAAAAAAAAAAAAAAACTGTCCTGAAGATGTCGGAAAAGTTACAGCTTTACCTCTGACTGTTACGAAGTCCTGACACTGGAGTCTCCTTTCTTTAATGTTAATAAATGTCTCTTTAAAGAAAACAAACACTTTATTTATCAGTTTATGTGGAGCATTCGATATACAAGTCCCCGTGAATGAGCTGTAACTATAGAAACAACATTAGGACAAGTGAATTAATAATAATACTTCAAGACCTTCTGACCAATCAGAATCCAGAATTCAACAGTGTGGTGTTATTGATAGAAATAAAACCTTTGGATAAAAATGGTGATGATTGTTGATGTTTATTCAGTGTGTAATCAAGCAGTCATGTGTACAGGCAAATTCATTATGCTCAGTGACAGGAGATCTAGCAACAAGTCATTAATAAATAACATCACGTCAGAGTCTCACTTGTCTCCTCCTGTCCTTGCATCCCGAAATAGTGATAAAGTCTAACATATGATGAACAAGATGAAATTCCAGAAATATGTCGGGATTGGGATGGTATGGAAAACTGCTGAATTAACCTGTGACACCTCAGTAGGTCAGTTCTGGTGTCTGTGTCATACGTTTTTTATTTACACGTCGTATCATAGAGATGCTGGACCTTCAGGACCTTCAGCATGGGAACTGTGTGTATATGGAAATGATAGTCCTCAGCGTGCTGAGGTCCAGAGACACATTTTACATCAACTAAACACACAGACTGCAACATACATACAGGGCTAACATCCATAATTCTTTTACACTGATGCACGGTTTCGGGTTTCTTCAGGTTGTCTTGATGAAAAAGTTTCAAATTCTATCGAGTGCTGCATCTTTACATAAAATGTAAAACGTTAAAAACCAACATTTACGTCAAAGTAACGTGAAAATAATTGTGAACTAATCAGTTATACAGATAGACAGTGATACTCATCAGCATACGGTGTGTCGTTCCTCTTGGGTTCCTCATCTAAGTCACATCCCAAACTGGCCATCTTTACTCACTTTTAAAACATGTGATTTATTTTTCATTGCTTTATTAAAACTCTACCCTGTGTTCCAGCAAACTTTAACACTTTACTTCCAAGCGTCTGTGAAAAACACACAAAAAATGATGTCCTGTTATCAGACTTACACATCCTCGCTGGTCATGAGCTACAAAAATCATTGGTGTTTAAGCAGCTCAGCAGCTACTTTCACAAAATGAGACCATCAATGATGCAGATTCTTAAAGATGTCTCGAGTTTTCAAAGGTGGGATTGTGACTCCGGGATTGGCATTCCTGAAATCTGAGATTTATTACAGGCTAGAGGTGATGATTTTTAAAGTCCAATCAATAATAACAAGTAACCAAAATGTGTGTTTTGTTAGGCATCACAACAGCGAAAAGGAATAACGCATAGACTCACTGAGAGTGTGTGAGAGTTGTCTCTTTCAAATTATTATTACAAATAAAATTCTTTGTAAAGTGTCAGGTTTGACATGTCACTGCATGCCTAATTAAAAAAAAACAAATATACAAAGTTACATTTTCGAGCAAAAATTGTCAGTGCCATCCCAAATAAACATAATTACCTGATGTTAAATATCCACTTGTCTAATGTTAGCTAAGTCAGTAATAGATAGATTTTATGTCACATTAATGAACTCAAAACATTCTCCATTTGCTTTGAGCACCAGCTGAAACATTACTGTGAGACCGGGGGAAGTGGGCGGGGCTTCCACTGTGTCAGTCAATATCAGAGAGTTCGAAACACCTATGCAACGTTCAGTCATTCCAGATTCATACGTTGATCGGCTCATCTGCCTTTTTTATTGGCAAGAACAAGAAGCCTGCTCTTTTGGAGTATTTTGAGTGATAACTCGTACTTAGCATGCTCTGAGCTGCTATTCAGAACCTGTAAAAGTCGGAAAACATGACTGTGTCCAAAGGTCCGCTTATATAAGCTCATGCATGTACAGTTATGTTAAAGAAATATTTAGTTATAGAAGTTAAAAAGATATTTCTGTAGACGCAGTAATATTTTAAAGTGGTTTCCTTAAAAACCCTAATATAAATCTCATTGTATAGCTTTAATAATTTCTCAAAACTTAGTAATAATTCTGCATTAAAGTAGATAATCTACCTAAAGTGCATTTTACAGCTGCACTTTAGGTAGATTATCTACTTTACTCTTACTGGGCAACTGAAAGAAGAAAGTTTTCCTTCTTTACTGCAGTCACGCCCATGCTGAGATTATTTTGTCAGGCTAATAAACTTTATTTAATCGTAAACAGTGGGAACCAGAGTTTCCGTTAGCTGGTAAATACCCGTTTTTGACCGTTAAACATTCCCAATGTCCGATAAAATCAAAAATTTGGGACACAATGTCTGGTAAAAAATATTAACCCGAAGCAGACATACATTAGACAAAGTACGTTTGCAGTTGCACACCTAAATAAGGTCTCTGTCTGCACAATGTTTTTCATATTTCTCCTGTAACGTGTACTCTGATTGGCTCGCTATTAAATCCTTGATACTTACATAGTTTGTGTGTGTGTGTGTGTGTGTGTGTTTGCGTGGAACACAGCTAATACATTACAACATTACGAGCTAGCGTGCAATAGCGCAACAACCAAATCCAGTTCTGTGCAAAAGTCTTAGGCACATGCAAAGAAATGCTGTAGAGCAAAGATGCCTTCAAAAATAATGAAATTAAATGTTTCTACATTAAAAAATCCTATAAAGAGCAGTAAACAGTAATAAATGAAACAAAGTCAATATTTAATGTGACGATCCTTCACTTTTAAAATAAAGCAGTATCTGAGGTGCAGTGTGTGCAGGTTTATAAGGAAATGAGCTGGAAGTGTTACTGAGCATCTTGCAGAAGCAGCCACAGTTCTTCTGGAGACTTTGACTGTCGACTCGCTTCTTATTTCTGCAGCGAAACCCAGCAGCCTTCATTCTGTTTTTATCTGAAAAGTGTCTCTTATGGAATCTGCTGCTTTCTTTACTGACATACAAACATTTTTCTGTAACATTTCATTTTGTGCTGGAAAACTAATGTTTGGAAATCTAAAATGTTTTTGTACTGAATCAATAATGTTGAAGGTTCAAGGTTCTTTATTTGTCACATACACGTGATGTATTAATGTAGTGAAATGTTTTTGCTTACTGCCTCGTCCCACAGTGCAACTGTGATACATAAACATAATATAATAAAAAGCCGAATATGCTAAAAGAATATAATGAATAAAATGGAAAATTAAAATAGAATAGACTCTATTTGACAGAATATAGATGTTATATGTAAAAATATGAAGAAAGTGTTTAGCAGCTTGAAAAGGAGAATCTTAGCAAAAGATAATGTAGACGTCATAAAATGAAAATCTATAACAAAGTTTGTACTAAAAAAAAAAAAATAGGGCGCCTAAGACTTTTGCACAGTCCTGTATCTCTAAGCAAACACCTCTCAGTCATTTCTGAAATCCTAACCGGCCAGTTTCTTAAACGGCAGGACGAGGAGCACGATGTAGTCCCTGAGCCATCTGCTAGCGTCACTTCACCCACAAAGAAGCAGAAATCTCGTCCATTTAGACCCGAATGGAAAGAGAAATTTCTATGGCTAAGACACGAGACCGTCGATGGAGAGAAAAAAATGTTCTGCTCACACTAAGAAAGGTTTCGCTATTCACGGTTTGTTATTATTATATTATATTATATTAAATATACTATGCGTAGTCCAAAACGTCACTGTGCAACGTAAACACCGAAATGAGATAACCGGATTTTTTCCAGTTTGTCTGGTAAACTTGATCATTCCAGGACACGCAGGCTGTCGGAAACTCTGGTGGGAAAATGTTTATAATAATCAGAAGGTCTAATAACTGATAGATTGCATGTTATATTTACTCACTCATGGTGAGAAAGCACAGAAACGACACTCCACATAATGAAAAAAAAATAAAATCACAAGAGATTTTCCACACTGTTTTTTTTAAAAACTGGTTTCCCCAAAATTTTTAAAAGTAATTCTTTTGAAATGTAAAAAAAACACGAAACCGCAGCAGATCAGAAAACATCTAAACACAATGGATACTTTTTCCTGAACATTGTTCACACTTTTCCGATCTAAAATACCAGAGATTTTTCAGATTTGCTTAAGAGCCCTGTGATGCATGTTGCACTCAGTGTGAACTGAAAAGCCTAAACTGCACAATAAATTAAGTTTATGTCTCTAGTTATGAAAAAAAAAAAATCCATTTTTGTTATCTGGTACTGGTTCTTAATGGATGTGATTGATAAAGATGCAAAATAAGGAAACATTTATATATAATTCAAGGTTGTGGTACTGAAAGGTGTGAGCTACATCACTGAACCAGCATTAAATTGTAATACTGATACCACGTGCGAGTAATCACCATGCAGTACCACAGAGTCTACACTATCATGGGTTCCTTAAGGAACTGTATCTTCTGCAGTCAAGATAAAAATCAAATCAATCAAACGATGATGGAGATTTGAAGAAGAGCAGCTGATGCTGATGCAGTGGTGGATCAAGCCATGAAGAAGTTTCTTCACCTCTACAGGATTATAACACCGTATTGATAAGATCTGCTTATCAAGTGTAGCTGCCTCCATCTTCCTCCTTCAGAACGTGCTCCAATGGAGCTCCCTCATGCTCCGCCTGCTCCATCTTTACCTGCCCCTCACCTGGGTAACCCTCATACTCCATCTCCGCCTCGTCCTGCCCCGACTCTGCCTCGTTGGTGTCGGCGCAGGCCGATCTGCTGGCGAGGTGCTGGCAGCGCGCTTGGTGTTTGAGGAAACTGTCCCTCCAGATGATCTTCTTGCCGCAGATGGTGCACTCGTAAGGCCGCAGAGCGCCGTGTGTCTTCACGTGCTTGGTCAGGTGGTGCTTCATCTTGAAGCTCTTGGCACAGACGGGGCAGGCGAAGGGCCGCAGGTTGAGGTGCTGCATCTTGACGTGACGATCTCGCATGCTCTTCAGTGTGAAGGCTTTACCGCAGTGGCAGAAGTGCACTTTGCCTGCGTAGGGCGCGAGGGAGGGCGGAGACGAGGAGGAGGGCACGGGAGAGGAGGAAGGAGGAACGGAGGGGGACGAGAGCGCGCCTGACGTCCACGGAAGCTCCGAAGGCCCTAGCACAAAGTCCACTCCACCCCCAGCGTTGCCAGGCGACACAGGAAGCAAAGGCCTCTGGGAAACTTGTCCCGTCCCATCCTCGATCTCGTCGTACGTCTCTCCCTCGAATCCTCCCTCTACGAAACGTCCAAAGTCCACTTCTTCTACGTCCTTCTCAGCATCCTCGATTAACTTCCCTCCCGGCTGAGCGCAAGGCCCCGTCGACCAATCAGCTGCCGGCTGCCACTGAGCGCGTGCAGAAAGAGAACAGTGAGCAGCAACGAGCACTTCCTGTGCGTCCTGAGCTGCTGGTAGAAACCCTTCCTCGTGATCTTTGTCCCTCTCTGCACCCTCTCTCTCTCCCCCTCTCTCTCCCTCCTTTTTAAGTGCTGCCCCTGAGACGCAGCCTCCTGAGAGAGAAGAGCAGAAGAGACGGTAAAAACACACACACAACAACGAACACACACACTCTCACGGTGCAGAAAATGGCTGATCCGCTTTGAGGGAGAAAGAAAGCAAAAAAAGATAGAGAGCGAGAGAGAGAGCGCGAGCTCCCCCTGGTGGACAGGAGTTAAAGTTAAACAGCAGTGATGCAGACGCTCCACTCACCGGCCCGTCGCTCCTCCTCCTCCAACTCTGATTCCTCCCCTACACCTTCATCCGCCTCCATCCACCTCTCCCCTCGCCTCCTGTCCTCCTCGTCCGTCTCCCTGCTCTCCCGGAGACGAGAGCGCATCCAGTTGCGCCTCTCGTTCACAGCCTCGGGGCTACACGCCCGCTCTACTTCCCCAGCCGGGGGAGAGTCGGCTCTGTGCTGGGGGGGCAGAAACAGCTTGGATTTGCCCCATTTACCCTGCTGGGGCACCTGCTGCGGCCTCCTCCAGGTGGCCAGAGGCGGAAGAGCGGAGCATTCTCCTCCGAGGGGCTTCTTCTGCTCCTCGGATTCAGTCAGGCAATCCGAGCTGCTGGGACTTTGGTGCCTGGAGTTGCCAGACTCTACGCCTGGGCTGGCCTGGGTCAAAGGTCGCGACCTCTTCAGGATATCGGTGCACTTGTCCACAATGTGCCACATCTGCAGAAAGCTGGCCACCGTGACGTAGTTGACGATGTCGTCGCGCACGATGCTCAGCTGGCCCGTGTAGGCCGAGTTGAGGACGCTCTCGAAGGCCAGAGGATCCATGACGGACGGCAGAGACACCGTGCTCACGTTCTTCAGCAGCACCTGAGGGAACACACACGTCAGAAAAAGCAGACTGAAGGATGTCTGGTTTCTCTAGAAACATAAGTATTCACACCCTGCTTAGACTTTTCCACATTTTGCAGCATTGAAACTGGACAAATAAAATTTAATTAATTGCTCTGCTGAAAAAAAACAACAGAAACCCTGATCGAATCTTTAATGGTTTTAATGGAAACTCTAATGGTCCCTGTGGGTCTCTACTGGTAATTTGTTGCCTTCTACTGGTGGAGTGTTTTGTCTAATGGATACCATTAAAGACTGATAATGGTAATGGTAATGGTTTTAATGGTTAGCTGATGGTTTGTAATGGTATTTGTAGTGGAAACCTTTAGAATTTCTGTGATGGTTTCTATTGGTTTTGTTTTTTTTCAGCAGTCTTTCGCGCATCTACACAAATGGTCCATGATGTCGACGGGAACAAACATCAACATCATCATTTGTAAAATGATTTATTATTAACAAAAAAAACATGACTGCGTAAGTATTCACCCCCTGAAGCTGAGGATGGAACGTGAATTATGGTTGAAAACGTGACCATATTGCTCTTTCGGAAAAATGAAAACAAAGTGGATCGTCCGCTCTTTCTTTCCAGCACCCAGAGTTCTGATTAAAGGAAAATTGTAAAAATTGAAAAAAATTGTAGAATTTAACTAAAACTCACTTGAGTTGAGGATATATATTTCTTTAATCTACCTGGTAAAAGTGAATGAAGTGACAGATTTATTATTATTATATTGATTAAAATTCAAATTTCAGATACTTTTGTCAGCTTCCGAGCTCCACAAACACTGTGAAACTGTAATCTTTTTCAAAACGTACACGAGACAGTGTAAAGCCAGGATGAGATTAAACTGTTTTTGTTGTTATTTTTATTTTTTATTTTTTTAAAAGATACGTACCTGGTCATGAAAGTAGGGCGAGGAAGCCGCCAGCACACACCGATGCGCCCTGAACACCTGCCCCTGAACCTGGATAGACAGATCACACAGTCGTCCTTCCTCTCGCTGACGGTTCAGGTTGTCCAGCACCTGCGCTCGCACGTTGGGGAAACACACCTGGACGACCTGCGCAGTGCTGCTCGCTGACTTATCCATCGCTCCTGCAGGACGAACAACACACACACACACACACACACACACACACACACACACACACACACACAGAGCTGCAAGAGAATTAGAGCCTGAACTTCCTCAGCCCTGCTCCAGATGTGCACATTTTAACATCTTTCCTGATCCATCAGGTAAAAACCAGGTACACACACACACACACACACACACACACACACACACACACACACACACACACACTCTCTCTCTTTACCTGAATAAAGTGTGTATTAATGATCTTCAGCAAAACAGTGACATCTGAAAAATGTCTACAGCAGAGTGGCCCTAGCTTTCTAATTACTAATTAGCATATTAACAATAAATATGCATGAATTTATATAAATATTTAAATGAGCTGTGTCTCTGCAGCTAGACAGCAAACGAGATCAGATTTTAAAGTGTCTAATCTACCTGCAGTAGCCAGCTATCGCTAAACTAACCCTGGGCTGAATCCCAATTCGCTCCTCATTGTATAGATAGTGCACTAGACCGAGTGCGCGAGCCCTTATTTCATACCCTACGTAGTGCACTTGTGTAGGGAGCGAAGAGACATTTAACATTCAGCTCACTGAAGTAAAAAAAAAAAAAAAACAACTCACCCACAAAATGTAAAAACAGGAGCGCTTGCTTGTGGGATTAAAATGTTAAATATTCACCTAGCTAGCTAATTTAGTTAATGTTAAAATACTAGGCAGATTAGCCAGCTAGCTAGCTCACTTTCGGTTGCTATTGTAAAGCTTCAAGCGATGTCTAGCGTCGCCATTTTTTACTCCTTCTTCTTCTGCTTCTTCTTCGGCTGCTGTTGTTGGTTCCGCTGGTTCTGCTGCTTCTTCTTCTTCTTCTTCTTCTTCTTCGGCGTGTCTTGACGCGGTGCGGTTTCGATTAATGTACAATACCGCCACCTACCGCCCTGGAGTGTGAACTGATCCTTTCTTTCTTTCTTTCTTTCTTTCTTTCTTTAAAATGATTATAAAATATAATTTCAGTAGCACGGATACTAGTAACTCTTCCTTTTAGTAGGCACACATATTCAACAAAATATTATTAGTGTACAAAATATTGTTTTGTATTACAATATTATTACAATTAAAAATAGAAATATAACAACAGATTATTAAATATGTCGTAATTTGTATATTATTTGCATATATTTGCATGTATCATATTTTTGCATTTTAAAATTATTATTATTATTATTATTATTGTTGTTGTTGTTGTTGTTGTTATTATTATTATTATTTCTTTGTTATGGGATGATGCACCCAAAAGTTTTCAAATAATAATAATACTTAAAATATTAGTATGTTAATGAATTATTATAAATAACAGCAGCTAAACACTACGTTTAAAAGACAGACCTACACTCTATGGCCCCATGTACACTGGGTGTGAAGTGGGAATCCACCCTGGAGGGGACACCAGTCCATCACACTACACACACACACACACACACACACACATCTAAACACTCATTCACACTTAGAGACAATTCACTAATCTACCTCCTGGCATGTTTTTGGGACGTGGGAGGAAACCTGTGAATCAGGAGGTGATGTGAAGCTCCACACAGACAGTATTAAAAGCCACCGTCTGGGAAAACTGCACAAGAACTGCCCTTTTTTTTTTTTAACCAGGTGTACATGAATACACGAATCACCAACCTGCCCCCACCCCGATCACCAGCCCACCTGTATATGCCTCAAAATGTTCATTTGACACTGACTTCATTAAATCCATTCAATCATGAACTTTATTTTATTACATACACCATATACATATATATATATATGGTTATGTAATAAAATAAAGTTCATAATATAAAGTTCATGTTTTTTGCATGAGTAGCACATGTTACACGCCGGTCATCCCCAGGTTTGGGGAACAGAAAAAGTGAGATGGGAAAATGTGGATGAAATAAGGACACTGACACAACTTCTTATATTTATATAGAAGAATATATAAGCGATATATTGTGTAAAATATATTGCATCAGGCTGGACTTTACCAAAATAACAAACCAACACCCAAAGTAACCGTGCAAAAGGAAGCTGTGTTACCAATACAAAAATAAAGATAATAAACAAATGACGCCACAAACCACATTTCCCATCTCACGTCTTCTGTCATCATCCTCAACCCTAGACTGAAACTGGAAATCCTGAAATGGACTAAATAGAGAGAATGAACATACAAACACACGGATAAGGGGCCATAACACACATCATGAACATATGCACTGACTCCGATAGTGAAAGTCCTCAGACACAAAGGTTAACATTATTAACTATTATTCTTCTATTTAACTGATTATTAAAATAATTACATTGCTCATTCAATCAGGTAGAAATCTTTCTTCAGATTGCTCTCAATAAATTTACTCTATTTCTTTACATGATTGTATTTTTATTCCAGTTGAACTCTTGGTCGGATTATTAACAGATTATTAGGCTGCACGTAAATGTAGATGGAAAGAAAAGATGCTGAAAAGCTGTGAACTGAATCCTCAGGCACTTATACAGACAGTGACCTAATTAATATATGGTCATATATACATATATATAAGGTGGTTGTGTCTGGTCTCCTCACCTCATTCACGGTTGTACCGTATTCTTTACAGTTTTAATAATGGATTTATCGTCACTCTGCATGACGTTCAGTTTGGGACATTTTTATAATCAAACTCCGACTGATTTTTTTTCCAGAACATTGTCCTGGACTTGTTTAGATCACTCCTTTGTCTCCATGATGCTATGTGCTTAGGTATGTTCTCTATCAAACTCTGGTAATTGTATGAGATCACATGACGCTTTAATTACACACAGGTCAACTCCATTCAACTAATTATGTCACTTCTGATTGCAGCTGGAACTAGTTTAGTAGCTTCACAGCAGCAGGGGTGAATACTTTTGCACTTGCAGCTTTTATGTTTTTAATTAGTTAATTATTTTAAACAGTCTCCCTTTTTTATCTTGTGTAGATTCATGACATAAAATCCCAATTGGGGGGGGGGGGGGGGGGGTGAATACTTGTGCACTATTAAATCAGAAAAAATGTTCGTATGGCAATGTTTCGTTATCCATAACTAATGACAGACAGTTGAAGAATCTCCAGAAACGATCAGAACAAGAGCTGCTGTTAATGCAGCGTAAAGGAATATGTTTCTAATCCAAGCCGAGTCGTGATGAGGCTCTTCCTGCGGTCCAGCCCGCCTCCCAGGCCCGGTGGTGGATCAGTCGGCTTGCAGCTGCTGCAGTCAGGACCAGCAGAGCTAGAGCAACACCAGCCATCGTCAGCAGTGTCTCACACACACTCGCTCCACCTACAGAAAGGAACGAGACAGAGAAAGATACACTGATGCGTGATTTCAGTCAAGACACACTATTTAAACTATAAGGTAAAGTATTGGACATTTAGTATGTTACAGTAAAACACCAGGAAACGCAATGCATAGTGGGACATCTATCATTTCACCTTTTCTTAAATTAGTGGATTGTTTTTGTGCCCTTTATTTTGGCAACTGTTTTACGTGAACACAAATCCTCTTTGAGTTTAAGTTTATATGTAAGTAAAAACGTCAGTTTAATAAAATAATGAAATTCAGCATTTAGTGTTCCTCTCAAGGTTTCTTCCTCATATCATCTCAGGGAGGTTTTCCTCACCACCGTCGCCTCTGGCTCGCTCATTAGAGATAAACTCATACATTTAAAATGTACATCCTGAATGTGTTTATTTCTGTAAAGCTGATTTGTGACAATGTCCATTGTTAAAAGCTCTATACAAATAAAACTGAATTGAATTGAATTGAATGGTGTGAGTTAGTTCAGTGGAAGAGATGGATAAATCAGGGGAAGCTAGTTGCGGCGCAGTGAAGTGTCGGCTCAGTGGTTACGGCTTTAATCTACAGATCAGAAGGCTGTGAGTTTAAATCCCAGCATAGTCAAAATGCTGCAGCTGGGTCCTTGAGCCAAATGCTTAACTGTCTGTAACTGTACAGTTGGATCCTGCCTCAAGTGTAAGTCACTTTGGATAAAAGCGTCAGACAAATGGGTAAATGTAGTTGATTATACTTTATTTGAAATTTAAGTGAAGTGACGTGAGGTGTGGCCAAGTGTGGTGACCCATACTAGGAATTTGTGCTCTACATTTAACCCATCCAAGTGCGCACACACACCGTGAACACACACACACACACACACCTGGAGCAGTGGGCAGCCTTTTTTTTTTTGCTGCTGCGCCCGGGGAGCAGTTGGGGGTTCGGTGCCTTGCTCAAGGGTCTCACCTCAGTCGTGGTATTGAGGGTGGGAGAGAGAGAGAGCGCTGGTCATTCACTCCCCCCACCTACAATCCCTGCCGGACCTGAGACTCGAACCCACGACCTTCAGGTTCACCTTCGGGTTGCAAGGCCGACTCTCTATCCATTAGGCCACGACTGCCCCCAGTATTTATAGTCTATTACTGGAAACATACAGTGATATACTCTAAAAAGTACAGTAATTACCAGTGTATTTCCACTAACTGTAACTATTGTGCTTTTGGATTCTCTGATACAGTTGACTATTGTGAATTCAGTAGTGAAACTCTCACTATAACCAACATTAAAGCATTTACTCTGAATGCTTCTTACATGTGTCTGTTGTATACGTGGCTTCAGTTGAGGTGGGCGTGGCCAGCGGTGTTGTACATACTGGAACACAGCCTAATAAGCAAGCAAACAAACAAACAAACAAATAAATAAATAATTCAATTGGACTGTTCTTTTTACATTTTGGGTAAAATTGACATACTACCAAGGCCTCAAATTTATAAAATTTCTAAAATAAAATGTTAATTTTATTAACTTATATATCTCCATTGAACATATGCGAGAAGTTTTACACCAAACTATTGAAGCTGAAAGTTTGGCTTTAACAAGAGTCAGAATTTTATCAGCATCTTAAAAACTACAGGATTGTCACACAGATCCTTGTAACTCTGAGCTCTCGGCCTACGCAGTGTGTACAGAAAATCTAAAATGAATTTCCCACACATACTTTTTGCTGTCACATCGAGCTCCACTGTGTTCCCGCTGCAGTAATATGGACCAGCGTCTGAGAGTGAGACGTTGGATATGAACAGGATTAGACTTGCTCCTAAGCTGTAACGTCTTTGTGGGTCTCTGATGTGTTTTGTAACTTTTCCATCGCGAATGGTGAAAATATCCACCCTGTTTCCATCGACGTTTCTGCTCCAGGTCACGTCACCTTCGGTCAGTTTGCCACACTTTAGGACCGCAGTGTTTTGGAACCGTCACACTGAATGTATCTATCAGGAAGAAAACAGGAGAGCAGTTTTAATAAAATATTAATATCAATATTAAACACAAAAAATACTGTGTTATTATCTGAAGGTGTTGCATAATCACAAGAGAATTATGAAACACATTAACGTTATTATAAAAAAGAAATTGTGTTATTATGAGAAAAAACATTGCATTAGTTATATTTTACTTCATGCTTGGCTTAAACCACAATGAGATTTTAATAGACTGTGAGGTCATTAGCACACACACGCCTTACGTGTGTTAAGTATTCTCAACTCCCAGCGTTTATAGACACTGCTTTATTCCTAGCTGATCAACCTGAACGGCTTGAAAAACTTTAATTACGGCATATTAAATGTCGACAGGCTGGTCAGAGGATCCTAGAGATAACATTTTAATCTAACACTGAAAGATCCTGGTATGACCTGCCTTATACATATTTATATTTTCAGCATTTAACAATACTCTTCGGCTGTTTGGACATACTAAATACTAAATACAATGTATGTACAACTCCATAAAGTATGGAAGAATCTGTATGGAACTGGCAGTGGTGTGAATATATCTGATTAGACCACTGCAGTAGTGTAGTGTTTATGTAGCAGGTCTACTTACTGCCGTAAATGATGTGCAGGTTCCAGTAGAGCATCAGGACGAGGAACAGGTTCAGCTCCATCCTCTGATAGAGTTGTGGATTCAATAAGACTTTCTAATCTTTAGCACACATTTAACTGGTCACTGACAGGAACTGCCTCATCTTTGTAGCTCAGCTAC
This sequence comes from Pangasianodon hypophthalmus, assembly GCF_027358585.1. Lineage (NCBI taxonomy): Eukaryota > Metazoa > Chordata > Actinopteri > Siluriformes > Pangasiidae > Pangasianodon > Pangasianodon hypophthalmus. Next base: position 3,927,643 of record NC_069718.1, read on the forward strand.
ATGCCTCTTAAAGGAGGTTAGGAACTTCTAATGAAAAATATGTCAGCACACAGGATACATATTTTTAGTTGTAGCAGTGCAGCAGAAGGTGGTGAGGATTTATATTTATATATATATACTTTCATTTCCTGACACCTTTGGTGGCAGACCACCCTGTTTTTAGATGAGCAAAAGTATATGAACAGATCAGATAAGTCTTAAAGTAAATTAAAGTAAATAACACTTAATATTTGGTTGCACATCCCGTGCTTGAAATAACTGCATCAAGCCAGCAACTCACTGACATCACCAAACTGTTGCATTTTTCTTTTGTGATGCTTTTTCAGGCTTGTAGTGCAGCTCCTTTCAGTTGTTGTTTGCTTTGCGGAGTTTCTCCCTTCAGTCTCCTCTTCAGGAGGTGAAATGCTGCTCATTTGGGTTAAGGTCTGGTGATTGACTTGGCCAGTCTAAAACCTTCCACTTTTTTCCCCTGATGAAATCCTCGGTTGTGTTTGCAGTGTGTTTTGGGTCGTTGTCTTGCTGCTTGTGTAATAACAGAGTTAGGATTTTAATTTTATTATTTTTTATTTAATTAATGTGAATTCTTCTGAAATCAGCAGCAGTTCATTTTATTCTGTAGTAGTGCCCTCGTGTGTTTTTTTTTTGTGGGGACTGCAGACAGGAAAAATGTTTAGACAGAGGATGACGTAACACAGCAGTTGCAAAGAGTAGTGCACGCTGTGGGTATGTATATTCGTGCTCCGTCTTGATTTGGTGACATTTGTTCGATTAAACTGCAAATTAAGTCGAGTTTTTAAGTATTTTAGGTTTGTGATTTAGTTTAGCTAATCTTTTGACCATTTAACTCGAGAATTAACGTATATTTTATAACTTATATGGCCTTTTGTGAACTTTTGTTGGACAGTAAAGATTAGTGAGTCTGTTCCAGAAGCAGCCATGCAAGCCCAAGCCATGACACTACCTCCACCATGCTTGACTGTTGAGCTCGTATGTTTTGGATCATGAACAGATCCTTTCTTTCTCCACACTTTGGCCTTTCCATCACTGTGGTAGAGGTTAATCTTGGTTTCAGTAATTTTGGGGCTCATCACTGTTGCAAATTCCAGTCTAGCTTCCTTACTGCTGATGAGAGGTTTGTATCTTGTGGTATGGCTTCTATATTTCTGCACTTGAAGTCTTCTTCAAAATGGTGGATTGTGATACAGTCACCTCTCCCCTGTGGAGGTTGTTGGTGATGTCACTGACTGTTCTTTTTGGGTTTTTCTTGACAGCTCTCACAATGTTTCTATCATCAGCTGTTGCTGTTTTCCTTGGCCGACCTGTTGGATGTCTGGTTGTTAGTACACCAGTGGTTATTGGCTATGCTCAATGCTTGTGCAATGGCTCTGATAGATTTTCCCCTCTTTCCCCTCAGCTTCAAAATGGCTTGTTTTTCTCCCAGAGACAGCTGGTCTTTCTGGTCTTCACATTGGCTTATCCTTTTTAACAACAAATGCAGTCTTTACACACAAAACCCAGAGCTCAAACCAAGAGTAGACATTCAGAGCTATTAATTGTTTAAACAATCAATTTAACTGGGCAACAAGAAACACCTGTCAGTCACCCGGTCCAATATTTCTGATCACTTGAAAAATGGGTAGGTTCAAACAAAAGGTGCCATGTTCTAAGTTGTTTAACACTTCTAGGTGTAAATATGAGGAAATGAAAGCTGAAATTCTGATCTATCGTCTCATATTCATCTTCTAATCTCAAACAGAAATGTCTTCAATGTGTAGCGAAAACAATAGAATTGGCTTTGCTGTACCAATACTTTCGGAGGGCACTGTATATGTGTGTGTGTGTGTGTGTGTGTATGAGACAATCTGTGAGTCAGTCTGCTTTAAGATGTGTAAAATCTCACTAGTTAAGTGTGATTTCCTCACGATTTGATCAGGTATTTGAAGAGTTAAATGCCAGAGTGAACTCAATCACTTCATATCCACAGTGCTCCTGTAGCATCACATCATCATCAAAACAGAGAAGAGCGCTTACACACTCTGTACAGATTCAATTCATTTCCATTTTATACATCTGTAGCACATTTAACAATGGACATTGTCCCAAAGCAGCTTTACAGAAATATAAATTCCGGATATAATTTTTAAATTTATTCCAGGTGACAGCAGATAAAGTTTTAAAATGTTTAAATGACTGAATAAAAGACATTAATAGAACAGAAGTGAATGAATCAGTGATTATTCCACCACTGATATTAGCATGGAGTGAAGAGTGGAATGACAATGAGTTTTTTTTTATCTCAGGTGATGAGATGGAGACTGATGTGGATGATGCTAATGATGTTGATAATCAACATTTCCTGTTTTAGGCTTATAATTCTTTACAATTTGACAGTAATGTTATTCAATCAGTAGTTTGGGTTATAAATGTGGAAGCTGGCGTGGTGTCTTTCAGTGCAATTGGAATGAAAGCAAATGAATTTTGTCCATTTTTACTTTGGAGGGTTGAGCAGAGTTTTTAAAATGCTAAAAAAAAGAGCCTGAATCCTGGATGAGATATGCGCCAAAGAGAACATATTCATCCATTTTTGAAAAAGTGTTTTTTGTGTTGCATCGTTCAGCATGTTAGTTCCATTTTCTAACGTATTACTCATTAAAACTGTGAGATTAATAGTGTCAGGCAGCTGAGATGGCTGAAAATTTTATGGAAAATGGCAAGATCCCAAAAAACACTTAGCAAAGATGTAGTCAAGAGCAGGCAGAAGGTCAAGCGATTTACAAACAGGATATCCAAGGCAAAACCAGAATCACAAAAACACTGCAACTTGGTATGTCAGATGCGTGAACAGAGCTGAGCGAATACATCGTACTGAATGAATGTCCAAAGTCTCTGTTTATAGGATGTATGGATGATTGAAACCAGGCATGCTGTGTCAGTAATCAGGCGAGAGTGACCGTGTCCATGTGTGAGCCAGCTGGGAGTTGTAGTCCGTGTGTGATGCCACTTCCGGTGTTGACTTGACAAATAGTTCCAGATCCTGCATATATGTCACATAAGCATGTTTGGGTAAATTATTTTTTTCTCAATTATTTTCCCTCCAAATTTATCAATTACCAGCTAGTGTTAAGTGACGCTAGTTTGCGACTGTGACACTACAGAAGCATCAATAATCAGAGAACTAATCTAAAAGCAAAAGCAAACCTGCATGCGGAAAACTTGTCAATGCAGCTGTTATGTAATTAATTAGAGAAAACTGTCATCTAGGCAGCACATTCTAGCTTAGCGGTAGATGTGCCTCCTGACACTGCCGTCCTTCCAAAGCTCTCCAGCTCGAGGCTGATCACAGTTAATCCAGTACTGCGCAAAGTCTTCAGCACCCTGTTGTTTCAGTGCAAACTTTGTTCAGATTTTTATTTTATGATTTCTACATTATCGAGTCAGTAAGCACTAAGCAAAAACATTTTAGATTTCCAAACATTAGTTTTCCAGCACAAAATGAAATGTTACAGAAAAATGTTTGTATGTCAGTAAAGAAAGCAGCAGATTCCATAAGAGACACTTTTCAGATAAAAACATAATGAAGGCTGCTGGGTTTCGCTGCAGAAATAAGAAGCGAGTCGACAGTCAAAGTCTCCAGAAGAACTGTGGCTGCTTCTGCAAGATGCTCAGTAACACTTCCAGCTCATTTCCTTATAAACCTGCACACACTGTACCTGTACTTTTTTTAAAAGCGAAGGATCGTCACACCAAATATTGACTTTGTTTCATTTATTACTGTTTACTGCTCTTTATAGGATTTTTTTAAATGTAGAAACATTTAGTTTCATTATTTTTGAAGGCATCTTTGCTCTACAGCATTTCTTTGCATGTGCCTAAGACTTTTGCACAGTACTGTATATATGGCTAGGGAACGGTTGAATGCGTTTAAGTCATATTTTCGTTTAAATATAAAGTAAATAATTGCTGCCTTTAGGCTTCCTGACCTCCATTCATCTTTCTCATTTTGTCCTTCTTCTACAGCAATTTTACTATCAAACATTGCTCACAAATCAGACAGCAATGAAAACATGGATACGCTTCTAAAGGAAAGTGTGAATGAGTTGAAATTGATGTTGAAGTTTATAAAAGCTTTGTTGCACCACTGTCATCTCATTTAAGAAGTGGTTCAAACTTTCAGTTGTATTTTAAATCCATACTTTAATAAAATCTGAATAAGTGGAAGCGTCTGAATAAGTCTGTGATCAGTGCCTTCATCTGCACACTGACCCTCTGGACTGCAGGTAAGAGTTCTTTAACGTTAATTTTAACATCAATTGTATTTAACATTTAACATTTATTTATTTATTTATTTAAATTATTAACTGAATTTCTGTAGGATCCAGAGGTCAGGTACTGGGATTCGAATTCGTCTGCTTTCCCTGGAGCACTTCTGTATATGGATATTCTGGATATGCATGTGTTGCGACAACGGTTAGTACAGAAAATGTCTCTAATCTATCTTAAATTGATCCTCAAATGGAGTTGGACCATGTGTTATGGGTTTTCCGCCACCCTGATTGGTGAAGTGGTATCCAGTTTCCGCATCCCTAGCTTTTTCACACAGCTTATTATAACTGTTAGAGCCATATAAGGATTTGGTGTAGTTTGAATATTTGAAGATGTATAATTTTATGTAAGTTTTTTCATATTATTTATTGCTTATTTGATATTCTGTGTTTGATTTTATAAGAAAATGTTATTTAGAATGTTATTTCCGTAACAATACATATCTAATTTGAATAACCATTAATTTGAATGTAGAACTGAGCTCCTTTTCACTATGCTTGAGTGATTGTCCTGTGCACACGTCTTGCTTTTGTGTACTTTTATATTTTATTATTACACATATTTCATGTTCGCTGTAGTTATGGCTGTATTAGATTATTATGTATCTGAGGCCAGCAGGAGACTTCTTACTTAATTCTGCCTCAACAATGAATTTTCCTAATTTAACATAGCAAACATAATAATTAGGGCATTAGTTCAAGCTGTTGTGGAATTTTCTGCTCATAAAATGAAACATCATAATCCAGATGTTCATTATATGTGATTTATTTTTAACAGAATATCAATTAAAGTTTTATTTACTTAAACATTAATCATGGTTAACATTAATCGGTGATGTTAATTAATGCAGTAAATGATGTTAGTTTGGTGTAACTTAATGTACACTCAAGCTTTATGATGCTAATCATTGTAGCTTTTTAAACTCGATGGAATACGGAAGTTGCAGTCAGGTATACACAAAAACCACAATGTTGCCCCATTTGTAACTTTTTTTTTTTTGGATTGTTGTTGAAATTAATTAATTAGTCACACAAAGAAAATAATTTCCACATCACAGTTTGATAACATTCTGAATAATAGAATTAAACTCGCAATCACAATGCTAAATGTTGCAGTATGAAATGTTTAAGGACTCTGTTCTCCTCCTTTTCACCTCTCATTTCTTTCCAGGAGAATGAGGACTCGAGGTATCAACCTTTTGTACATCACCAGGCCGCAGAGCATTATCCAGGCGATGTATGTTCATTGTAGGTAACCAAAATCCAAGCCTTGGACAGACAGAAGTGGGACAACGCAATTATACAAACAACTGTATACAATGCAATAAACTTCAGAGTAAATATCAGAGAGTCAGATCCATCCCATAAGACATTATGTAGTTTGTGATAATTCAGTGAAATGGACACGGACTCTACAGCAGGATAAAAAGGTACATCTGTGATAATAAAATAGGAAATGGGAGCACTTACATAGGAAAACTGGAAGGCGGACTGCCAGCACTGGTAAAAGACAAAAATTACAGTGAACAAGCTGCTTAATTTAAATATTGAACCGTTCTGAATCACAGTTAAATCTATTATTGTGTGCGGCAAATGGGACACAAGCTTGTGTAGTCGTAACTGTAAGTTTTCTGACATCTTCAGGACAGAGGAGTTTACGTTTTGCGGTTTCTTAGTAACGTGACAAGCTGTGTATTTTGTGTTTATTCTTTAGAGAAATTAGTGCTTATGTAATAAATTTATATCTCATATAACCCTCTGAGATATTTCTTGCTGAAATGATTCACATTGCACAGAATACTTACTATTGTACAGTGTAGTTCTGGGTTTGATTGCAGAAGGAGCCGTTACAGTCACTGTGAAAAAGAGCAGCGAATGTGTTAGTCATCATTCTTCATCTCTGTCCTTCTAAATCATTTATTCTACTCTCTTCATTCTCAATACCTTAAATACATATTCCAACAGCGTACCTGAAAATGAAAGGACTAATACGAGGCAAAAGTCCAGAATGACAGTTTTTCAATTAATTGGTTATTTCTGCACTTACTTGTGCTCAGAAAAAGTTTTGTTATGATGTAAAATTATTGCTTGAGTGCACGTATTGGCTTCGCTGAGATCCATGAGCTTCTGTGTTTGGTTTTAAATAAATCTGACATAACACAGTAGGATAACTAGTTAAAAATGGTAAATAATCTGCATTTAAATAAAATCTTTGACAACTATAAATAGCAGTAAATGGGCACAATAGATGTTAAATTATTCTCGGATGAAGTTTATAAACCAAGTAAAAATTCAGAAATCCCTCTTGAGATTTTTTAATCAGTTTAGTACAATGTTATTTATACAACACTTTTAACAATAGACGTTGTCACAAAGCAGTTTTACAGAAATCCACATATAGATTTAGATCCCTAATGAAAAAACAGTGGAAAGTGTCCTCTTCTGGGTGACACTGCACAGCAGGAATTTTGATAATTACAGTAAACAATCATGCAGTCAAAAGACAAATACATGCATAAATTCACACAGAGTTTGATAACATGGAAATTATATAAACTTCTAAATCCCTGTAAATTCATTGTGATTTCACTGCAGCACAACAACAACACAAAAATTACCCAGTCAAGCAAACTGAGGAAAAGAGTGAAACATTTTTTATAGTTAACGTCCAAACATGCATATTATTTCACGTGACAGAAATGACAGAAGCATACTTACATTAGAGATGTGGAGTTGTAATTTGAGTCAACAGGATCAGAAAGGGAGTCATGTTCACTGAAGAAAAAAAATAGTCTTAAGTCTTCTATCTTTTCCGAGTCCTGCTTTAAAACATCGCAAAATTTAAATTGCACATAATACAACTCAGTAAAATCTGTAAAATACGGTTCATTGTAGCCATCGTATTCTTACCTTGTGCTGTTCCACATATCGTCAGTGTGGAGCGGTAACCCAAGAACAGCACTCGAGAGAAGCACACTGAAACACCAGGAAGGGAGCATGCTGAGTCGCCTTCGAAGTGCACTCTTAATGAATTGAACAAGCTTACTGCATACTGAATTGAAGTGGACTTCATTTATACACTGAGATCTTTCCCACACTTTTCAATTCTCCGTTATCTCCCGTGCCATTGTTGGATGTTCACAGGGCATCTGTGGAGATAGTTCTCACAGTCACAGGCAATGTTAATGTTAGTAAATGTTAGTAAACTTTAACAAATTTTAAAAAAGAACGAAAAACACGGTGGATTGATAGGATCACAAAATAAAACGAATGTCAGACAGCCATGGGAATGGGTTCAAGTCCGTGACCTGCGTCTTTGTGAATGGTCTGGAATGTATTCATTGATGTTCTAGTTTGCTGAGAGAAAAACAGAGATAATGGCATTTTACAGAACACACACACTACAGAAAATTCACACTTCACATTGTTTCACACATTTTTTCACATGTATACGAATTTTATGGTGTTTTTTTACACGTCATTTATCTTCACGTGATTTTTTTACATCATTAATTTTTCGACATCATTTTTACACTGTTTTTTTATGTTATATTTTATATGTTTTTTTTTTCACATTTACATTTTTCTCATCTGGCTGATATTTTTATCCCTAGTGACTTACAAGTGAGACAGGATACAACTGACCAGAGAAGGTTAACAGTTATGCTCAAGGACTCAGCAGTGGCAGCCATTATTTTTCACAGGGTGATATAGCATTCTCATTTGACATGATCACATTTAACAGACAGGACTCAGGAGATGTGTGACAATCCACATGAAGGAAGATTGCTTATAAGTCCAAGACAGAATCCTAAATCAGATTCAGGTGAGGGCAAAAACTGTAATTCACAGTTATACCAGACAAAGGGCAAATCCAAATAATAGTCAGTTAAACAGAGTAAAGGTCAAAACATGGAAAATCACACAATATACTACGGGAATGATAAAAGTGGGAAGACTGAACTGACTGAATGTTAAAACTGGCTTTAGCATATAGTATGTAAACAAGAAGAGTCTGACGGGTGATGAAGAAGGAGTTAGTATTCAAGGAAGGATGACCTCTGCTGGCATGGACTTGTAATGTCCTGGGTGAATGTAATAACCAGCCCCAAAGTCACAGATCTTGGCTGGAGAGCCCAGGATGCAGCTGTGGGTGTGACCGGGGATGTTTGTCAGTCTGTATATTCTGTCAGCAGATAGCTCTTTGGACTCAGACACGTGCAGCTTCCCAAGTTTATTTTCTCCTCCACATCCATTCGTTGACTGCTGGTACTTTGGTGGGTTCTTTAGGTCATTGGAACAGTAGGGCTTGATAGATTGGCATTAAAATGGTGTGAGTCCTGTAGAAGAGTCAGGGAGTGAGTTTTGTGCTTGCAAGTCCCACCGAAAATAAGGCTCCAGTCATGGTGGTTGCAATTGAAAACGACCTGAGGAATATTCCAGTCTCATGATTTAAGCATTCAATTTTTCTATAAGATTGCAGATGGTCACCTGATGATAACCTGACGCTGATATTACGTTGCTGACAAAAGGTTTTCCATACATTCAATATGAACTGAATCCCACTTTTCTGAGATTATGTTGTATGGGATACCATAACAAATGAATACTTCATTGTATTTTGCATTGTATTTCATTTTCATTGTATTTTGCCATGGCTGTGAAGGGCTTTGGCAAAGCTTGTCAATAATAACAAGAACCATTGTGAAATGTAGAGATGAAATCAGTAGAAATTTGTGACCATGGAGAGTGTGGATTTGGCATGGGCTCATGTAAGCCTTTATGTATCTGTCTCAGGGTTGAGATTGTTGTGCACAGATAGTACAAGCTGTAACATGCTGGAATACATCCTGCACAAGGAAAGGCAACTAGATCTTTTTTCTGATTAGCATTACTGTTCACTGAATCCCAGTAGTAGAAATGACAAAACATCAGCTTTTGCATTCTTGGATCCTGGTTAATACGTTCTTGACATCATAGTTCTTGTCTTCTGATTTTAGTTTCCTAAAGCAAGATGCAAAGGGGTGCAATTCAAGAGGATTTCCATGGTGGTGTGAAAGAATTACCCAAATGCCATTCTCTGATGCATCAACCTCTACAACAAAGGTTAGTGAGGGTTCAGGGCTAAGAAGAATCTGGGCACTTGTGAGATGATCCTTAAGGTTCCAGAAAGCCTGGAAGGCTGCTTCATCCCCCTTAACAGAATTTACTTTATTTTAATGAGTGATGTCAGATAGGCTGTCATGGCCTCTTGGGTCAGTAGAAGGTTGCAAGCCCCAGAAACCTTTGTAGCATCTTGTTTGTCCAAGGTTAGGATTAGGGATAGTCCAGGAACTTGACAGACAGTTGGTGAAAGTCTTATTTTTCAAGCTTGATTTACAGGTGGTTATCTAAGTCATTTATAAAGTATCTGATAAAATGTTCCTTTTCTGAGGAGGGAAATGAGAATGCCATCAATGTAGAAGCTTAGAATGCATAAGGAGCAAAAAGCAGACCACAAGACACAACTAAATATTCAGAGTGTCCTGAGGTAGCTTTGAGCACAGTCTTATATTTATCTCCTTCCCTGACTGTAAAGGACTTCAGGTGGGCCAGTATCATCTGCTCAAAAGACTTCATAACAATGGATTTTAGAGTAACTGGTCTATAATCTTTCAGTTCTGTTAGCTTGTCCTTTTGGGGAATGGACACAACTTTGGATACCATGAAACAGGAAGGTACCCTGTATAACTGTAGGGAGATGTTGAAAATGTGGATCTGCAGATCAATTATAAGGTGGCAGGTGAGACACCATCTGGTCCAGCTGCTTTCCTGACATTCTGCTTGCTGAAGATCTTGTAAATGTCCTCCTGATTCACTGACAGTGATGATGATGATTGAGTTGAACAAAAGATGGAGGGTGATAGGGTGTGAATCTATTGTCTTTGGTGTGAAGTTGGCTGGGAGAGGAGGGAGGCTGGAAGGTGTCGATGAAGGAGGACTTCTAACACATGTGTTGATGGGGAAGACGTCATTGAGGTGCAGGTAGGGTAGATGTAAAGGGGTCCTCGATGATTGAAACAGCAGTAAAACTGGTTCAGCTGTTTGGCCAGATTGGGGGAGGCAGGTGCTGTGACCATCTGTTTGAGTGTCTGCAAGGAGCCCTAGGTAGGTAAAAAGGCTTACAGTGAATTAAAAGGGTTTAAAATTGTGGAGACATTGGTGCACCAGCTGTTAATGTAGAAGCACATGCCACCTCCGCATGAGTTAACACACAGCGTGTTGTTTCAGTCTGCTCTGAACAGCTGATACCCCTTAAGGTGAAGAGCTGCATCAGGTGTGATTCTGTTTAGCCACGATTCTACAAAGCAATATGCTGAGATGCGAGTAAAGTCCTTGTTAGCTCTAACAAGTAGTGCAAGAGAGTTCACACTGGAGAGGAAAAGCACTGGAAGTGATGTGTTTTTGCCACCAACAAGGTAATGCACCACCTCACTTACCTCTGTACTGCCTGCATGAGCACGTTTGCCAGCCAGCATCTTTGTTTACCTTCGGTAGGTGAGCTAAAGGCAAATCGTAGACTTCATGCAGAAAAAGGGTGTTAATTCTGGTGGTAGGTTTTCCTTTAGTTTCAAAAGTTCCTCTTGTGAAAAAGTAAACACATCAAATAAGTAGTGTAAAACAAGTAAGATATAAAATAAACAAGTAGGAAAGACATAAAAAAAAACAAGAAATAAAACCTAAATGAGATGACGGAGCACCGAAAAACCCTGGCAGCCACACAAACTGCAGATTTAAAGAATAGTTAATCAACAAGGTAAGGGTCATAACACATAAATAACAATCAGAGAATGTAAAGCTCAGAATTTATTTGAATATTAAAGTTGGTAAGACTTTCCAGTAACTGAATATTTGAAATGGATTTATATAATCTGTATTCAGGAAGGTGTTGATGGGTGATGGAAAAGTAGTTTAGTATTCAGGAGATGGGGACCTCACATGATGGTCACGTTGTTCACATGATGTCAAGTGTGTTTACTTGACTTCTGGGCAACAGATTTTGAAATGCGCCTTCACTTGTTTCCCCCATGATCCCATAAAATGTGTGTGATTTAATGTAAGTGACAGTTCAGTGGTTAAATCCTGTGTCATATGCAAGACAACATTGTGATTAAAGTCTTTGATCCTTTTCTGTTCTGATTAAAAGGAGGCACTTTAGATTTTTTGCTGAAAGTGTATTTCTGATTTGACTGACATTAATACTGACAGTTTGGTATTTAATCTTGAACAATCTTCATTGTTAGTTTTCAGACACAGAAAGAGAGAGAGAGCAATGAGGCGTATTTGCAGATGTGATATTTGCATTAACAGGACCGAGTAGTTTCATTTCTCCCTCTGAACTTCCTTCAGTCAAACTCACTGAAGCACAACACAGAGCACTGAATCTACAGATAAACACACTCTCTCATCACACTGATCATCACTATTAACTCAACAATTCAGCTTTATTTCAGCAAAAACTACAGGAAGAGCAACAGGACAGTGAACAGAGTAAAGACAGAAATGGCAGCATTGTGTAGAATTTAAACTCTATTGTAGATGGGTCATAAGCAGCTCTATGTTAAACTCTCTCTTGGAGCCACTAGCCTTCACACTGACTCTTTCTGAACGTGACTGGATGATTGATGTTGTCATGGGAGACCGTACAGGTAAACTCCTCCCCCTTTTCCCAGAGGTCTCTGCTGAGGGTAAGGGTGCTGCTGCGACTGTAACGGCCGTTCTTCAGTTCTTCTGCGCTGGTCAGAACCCCGTCCTTCACCTCTGAGCCGTCCACTGTCCAGCTCACCAGCGCCCCCTGTGGAGAGTAGCCAGACAGCAGGCAGAGCAGCGAGGCCGATCCCTCAGACAACTGCAGAGGAGACGGAGGGAGCAGAGACACGGAGGGCTTCACTGTGGGACCAGCTGGAGATGACAAACACATTTATAAATGGTTAAAAAACATTCCTGAAACTTTGTGGAACTGACATGGTCTTAAAGAGTAATTAAATCTAATAAAGTCTGACTTCATGCTCTTAGTCAGGGGTAGAATATCACTTTATAACACATCAGTTTCAGTGCATAGAAAAAGACCAATTTGTCAAATTTGTTTAAAAAAAGAAAAGACACTTTTGGAAAGTTCTCAAGTGGACTTCATATGAAAAAGAAACATCCTGGATACTGGAATAATCTAATCAGAAGTGTTTTTATTTAATCTTTCAGTCCTTCAACACAAATTCAAATGTAGCTGATTACAGAAATAATCACTGGTTGGTTAACAGAAACAAACAGAACGATTTGCCTGGATTTTCCATTTGCAAAATATTTCATGTAATATTCAGTTAATCTGAAACATTACTTAATGTAACGTGATAAAGAGAATGAAATAAAGTGATTTTGTTTTAAAAGAAGAAAACACACTTACTTTTAATGATGAGTTTGGTGCCTCCACCAAAGGTGAACCACAGTGATACAATCTAATGAAACTGTCATACAAAAACCTCCGGCACACCGCAGTGCGCACACACACACACACACACACACACACACACATACGCACACACACACAAACACACACGAGAGTTTCCACTTTGCATTGGCAGTCCATGCTTCAGTGCTCTGCGAGTGTTTATAGCCCTGTGACTTTAACACGTCATGACTGAGAGCTGCTGCTCAGCAACTTCACCCACAGCAACCATGACTTTGATCAGCGTCTTCATCTGCACACTGGCCCTCTGGACTCAAGGTGAGAGTTTAACATCAACTCACAGCCTCACACACTTCATTTCATACTAATTCTACACCACTTTACAGCATATAAACACAATCTATGTTTCTCTTCAGGATCCAGAGGTCAGGTGACTGTGACTCAGACTCCTTCACAGCAAACTGTTGTTCCAGGAAACACAGTCGCCATCAACTGTAGAACCAGTCTCAGAGTGTATAATGGTAATTTTCTACATTGGTACCTGCAGAAACCTGGAGAAGCTCCTAAACTCCTGATCTATAGGGCTACTAGCTTATACTCAGGAACTCCAGCTCGTTTCACAGGCAGTGGATCTGATACTGACTTCACTCTGACCATCAGTGGAGTCCAGACTGAAGATGCAGGAGATTACTACTGCCTTAGTGACCTTCAGATCCGTGGTGTCTCAGTGTTCACACAGTGTTAGAGCGTCGTACAAAAACCTCGGTCGGTGAGAGTGCACAGAGAAGCACTGCTGCAGCTGGGAGCGACTGCAGGTGCTGAGGGGGAGGAAGTGATACAAGACAATGACACACACTGTGGATGAGAGAAAACACATCATACTAAGAGGCCGTGATAATGCAAATAAATATGCTCTCACTTGTATTAATCACTCTTTCCCCAATCTTAAGTAGATAGAATGGTATTCTAACTTCAGGCTAGTAAATAAACTTTGACAGTTGGCAGTTCAGATATTAGACCAATGTTAGTTTCTTTCAATTCAAAATGATGCCTTTTGGACTGGCATGCTATGCTGAAACGAACACCATCTCCATTATCAACATTTTATAAAAAAATTAACATTAGCTAGCTAGCTAACATAGGCAAATGCTGGTGTGGTTTCAGTAGCTTGCCAGGTTTGTAAGCTAACTAGCTCATGTTAATTTATACTTGTTTCTAGCTACTTAGTTAGATATCTAGCAAAGGTGCCCCTTAAACATATCCTGAGTGTCACCTATAGGCTGTAGCAGATATATTTAAGACAATACGTGATTGCTATGGAGCTCTTAAGTGATATCTTACGTTTAATACAGAGCTTTCATACTGTTAAATATCAACATCTCCATGGGTTTTGGATTGCATAAATTGCAGATCATCATCATGCTGTTTCCGAAGATACCTGATAAATTGGTCTTATTAAAAAAAAAAAAAAAAAAGAAATATTTGAGGAATACCGCCTGCTACTGTAGACAATAAGCAGATAAGATGACCAATCCTACCTGCTTCTGTAGGAGGTTTGACCAATCCTGCTTCCTCCTGTGTATCTGAGATCTGAGATTTGCATTAACAGCACTAAATAGTTTCATTTCTCCCAGAATAGAGCAGAAATTTCACCAGATGTTCAACTTCCTTCAGTCAAACTCACTGAAGCACAACACACAGCACTGAATCTACAGCTAATCCCACTCTCTCATCACACTGATCATCACTATTAACTCTAATAAAAGAACAGACAACGTCCAAAATTCAGCTTTATTTCAGCAAAAACTACAGGAAGATCAACAGGACAGTGAACAGAGTAAAGACAGAAATGGCAGCATTGTGTAGAATTTAAACTCTATTGTAGATGGATCATAAGCAGCTCTATGTTAAACTCTATCTTGGAGCCACTAGCCTTCACACTGACTCTTTCTGAACATAACAGGATGATTGACACCGGCATGGGAGACCATACAGACAAACTCCTCCGCTTTTTCCCAGAGGTCTTTGCTGAGGATCAGGGTGCTGCTGCGACTGTAACGGTCCTTCTTCAGTTCTTCTGCACTGGTCAGAACCCCGTCCTTCACCTCTGAGCCGTCCACTGTCCAGCTCACCAGCGCCCCCTGTGGAGAGTAGCCAGACAGCAGGCAGAGCAGCGAGGCCGATCCCTCACACAGCTGCAGAGGAGACGGAGGGAGCAGAGACACGGAGGGAGCTGTGGGACCCGCTGGAAACAGCAAACACACACGTTTAGAAATATTGTGTAAATTCTGCGAACTCCAACAGAGCCAAAACTGGAAACTCCATAGCAGCAGTGTTCCAGCACTAGGATAACATTTCTTAATTACTCTTTACATCAATTACTCTCAATGAACACGATTGGACTTCAAATGACAGAAACAACAGAAACATCCTGAGCTGTCTCTCACCCTTAACAGTGGAAAAATGGAAATAGAAAAATATAACATACTAAATTAATTAAAAAAAAAAAAAAAAAGTGAATACCAAACTGTAATTTATCTGGGAAAATAAAATGTATTATAAAAATATTTATGAAGTTATTGCCCTTTCTTTCAGTATAATCGACTGCAGCAAATACAAATGTAGCTGCTTTCAGAAATAAACAAACAGCCAACAGCTTTCTTCTGGATTTTCCACTTATACAATACTTCATGTATGAGACATTGAGCTGGATTAGTGATACCGTAAAATGTGGTTTTAAAATGACTGAATCTTTACTATAAATTAATTGTATATTTATTGAATGTTCATAGTATGGATTTTTATTGTACTGAAATGAATTACTTATTAGAGCTTCATATGATAAAAATTATTTTGTAGTTTTAATATTAAGTTATTTTGTCGTAAAAGAAGAAAACATGCTTACTTTTCACGATAAGTTTGGTGCCTCCACCAAAAGTCCACCACAGTGATACATACTAATGAAGCCATCGTACAAAAACCTCCGTCACACTACACTGCACACACACACACACACACATACACACACACACTTTGCATTTGCAGTCCATGCTTCAGTGCTCTGCGAGTGTTTATAGCCCTGTGACTTTAACACTTCATGACTGAGAGCTGCTGCTCAGCAACTTCACCCACAGCAACCATGACTTTGATCAGCGTCTTCATCTGCACACTGGCCCTCTGGACTCAAGGTGAGAGATTAACATCAACTCACAGCCTCACACACTTCATTTCATACTAATTCTACACCACTTTACAGCATACAAACACAATCTATGTTTCTCTTCAGGATCCAGAGGTCAGGTGACTGTGACTCAGACTCCTTCAGTGCAAACTGTTGTTCCAGGAAACACAGTCACCATCAACTGTAGAACCAGTCTCAGAGTGTATAATGGTAATTTTCTACATTGGTACCTGCAGAAACCTGGAGAAGCTCCTAAACTCCTGATCTATCAGGCTACTAGCTTATACTCAGGAACTCCAGCTCGTTTCACAGGCAGTGGATCTGATACTGACTTCACTCTGACCATCAGTGGAGTCCAGACTGAAGATGCAGGAGATTACTACTGCCTTAGTGACCTTCAGATCCGTGGTGTCTCAGTGTTAGAGTGTTGTACAAAAACCTCGGTCAGTGAGAGTGCACAGAGAAGCACTGCTGCAGCTGGGAGCGACTGCAGGTGCTGAGGGGGAGGAAGTGATACAGTACAATGATCCACACTGTGGACGAGAGAAAACACACCACACTAAATTGCTAATGATCTGGAAGAGAAGACCAACTTACTGAGCTGTGGATAATTATTAGTTAATATTTTAACATATTATGTATCCCTAGAGAGGCTATGAAAAGTTTTTTCATTTGTGCACAAATTGTGCATGCAATATAGTTTAATGTGGCCACAAGAAAAAAAATAATTCCAGACAATATATTTTAACATGGCCTTGAGATTTGCAGCCAAAGAAGCCCCAGAGAGAAAAGCACACTTTCCAAAAATTAACAAAGCCAAATGAACTAGCCATGTGGCAACCTCAAAACAGCATGGCTGATTGTTTCTTTGGCCACATAAGTTCTGACAACCTAAAGCAAGCCTTAAATGGAGTTCTGCTTTCAGGCCTTAACCACACAGCTGCTTTCATCACCATAATTATTTACATCTGACCAGTGGTTCCTGGTACAAACTTCAGTTCTATTGTCGACCTCCAAAGTTTTGGGGGCACTATCTTGTCAATATTGCTGCTCTGTTCCATGAAGTTTATTTCCTCTGATTGAAATAGCAGACATCAAGGTTCAGAACAAGGTGTTCAGATGCAAGATACTTCCTTGTTCAAAAGAAAGACAGTCTGATTCTAGAGTGGAGAGGGCAGAACTGGTTCCTAAAAGCCCTAGAGTTTTGCACTGTAAGTCTATCAGATCTTATTTATTCTGTGCAGCCACCAATGGAAGTGTGCGATGCATATTTTTATGTCCTCATTACCCCAGAGCAAAGAGGCTTTTTGAGATTTACGTTTCAAAGACAGGTATTCTGATTCAGTCCCACTTTCAAGCGCTACCCTTTGGCCTTTCTCTAGCACCATGCTTGTTCTCTATCTCTTCTCCTCCTCCCTGACTCTCAGCATCACTAGGAATGATCACAAAGGAATCATCAGTATTCCCTGTGGAGAAACAGCAAATGTTTTTAACGTCTGGACTCAAGCACTCATAGGTAAATTGCCGCTGCCCATGGGGGTATAGCTCAGTGGTAGAGCATTTGACTGCAGATCAAGAGGTCCCCGGTTCAAATCCGGGTGCCCCCTGTCTGGCTTGCTTCGCTGGATCTTTAAGTGATTTACACTCTATACCTTTAATACTGTCTGACCTGCTTCAGAGTCCCTTTAAGTGATTTACACTCTACATTGTTAAAAGTTCAATGGCAATAACCAAAACTATAATGGTGTGTCAATGTCTCTGCTTACTCTCCACCTCCCTCTGGAGAGCAGCTCAGGCACAAGGCTGAGGAAAAAGTCACCTGGTCTTTTTCCAGTCTTCAACTGTCCAGCTGCAGTCACTTGTCTCAGATCCGTCCACACACAACACGCTTATTGATTGTTTTTCTTTTGCATATTGTTACTTAATTCAGCTATCTTTGCTGCATAGTCTGCACAGCTATGTGCAGGTGTTTTGTGTTCAATGTCTTTGAGTCTTGCATTCTAGTCTTTGCCCTTGGGCGGCAGACTGCAGACAAAATACAAGACTCACTGAAGCATATATATATATATATTGAGAGAGAAATGTTTCATGCATGTTTTACAGCCATATTTGATCACAGAATCGCAGAAGGCAGTGATATCACTATTCCCTGCGGAGGAACAGCAACGTCTGGACACAAGCTCCCATACATAAACCACCACTGTCCATGGGGGTATATCTCTGTGGTAGAGCTTTTGACTGCAGGGAAAGAGGTCCCCGGTTCAAATCCGAGTGTCCCCTGTCTGACCTGCTTTGCTGTATCCTTAAATGATTTACACTCTACACAGTTAATGTTTCAACATAAATAACCAAAACTCTAAAGGATATTGTCTATTCACTCACACCGCCTGATCATGGTCTCTGTTTGGGTTTTACCACAAGACAGACAGCAAATGCTTTTACTTCCGGACACAATCTGAGTGGTAGCTCAGTGGTTCAGATGTTGGACTACTGAATGCCAAACTGCTACTGCTGGGCCCTTGAGCACCAGGCCTTAACCCTCACCCGCTCAGTGGTGTAACTTTAACTTTGGTTGAGAAAAATTCAAACACAAATAAAATGTCAACATTTGACCATATGAAAAGTTTTGTGATTGTCTGTGTTATGTCCTCTCTCTCTTTCTGTCTCTCAATTTCTCTCTCTCTCTTTCTTTTTGTCTCTTTGTCTATCTCTCTTGCACTCTCTCTCTCTCTCAATCTCTCTCTCTGGTGGACTGAGTGGGGTTGAGTGAGCGCTGATGTTTGGTGGTGGTCTGGTCTTTCTCCTCGCTGCAGGCAGAGTGATCGCCCATCGAGCCTGGCAGGCAGGAAGAGCCTTTTTTTGTTGTTGTTGGTTTGTTTTGTTTTGTTTTGTTTTGCTATATTAGACAACAGAGAAATGTTTTGTTCATGTTTTACAGCCATATTTGATCAGAGAATCACAGAACGCAATGATATCACTAGTCCCTGTGGAGAAACAGCGAATGTATTTAAACGTCTGGACAGAAGCACCTGTATATAAAAGACTTTTTTGTAACTGCCCTTGGGGGTATAGCTCCGTGGTAGAGCATTTGACTGCAGATCAAGAGGTCTCTGGTTCAAATCGAGGTGCTCCCTGCCCGGCTTGCTTTGCTGTGTCTTTAAGTGATTTACATGCTACATCATTAATACTTCAATAGAAAGAACCAAAATTATAATGGTGTGTCAATGTCTGTGCTTACTCTCTGCCTCCCTCTGGTGTTGGCACGTGCTGGTTGTCCCAGTACATCATTCAGCCTACACACACTTGTAAATAAAAATATTGAAATGGCCTGCAGTAACTATTGCTGAACATTTGAACACTATCTACAATTCACAGCTGACCCATAACATGGCTCTGTTCTGGGCTGGCACTATTCAGCTGCGCTTCCCCAGTCAGCAGAGTGTGAATCTGGAGGCTCTACTCACCCCTGGGCCAGTCACACTTTGAGGCACTACCCTCAAACTTCTCTTGTTATTTGTCAACATCATCCTATGGGGTCAAGTGTGAGATAGCTCACTGGCAGTGTCAAAGGGGAGGAGGAAGGGCTCAGTCTGAAGCCTTCCCTATTGCAATTGATGCTATTGCTCCTACAGACTGAGGAGCACCCGATGATGCCCAGGTTTCCGCAACTTTTCAGCTCAATGCCCATTATCCTGCTCAGCTTCCACTTCTGCTCACACCTACACGTGTTCAGCGCCCAGTCCAAAAGGAAGGAAAACTTAAACCAGCAACTGCCCGTGGGGGTATAGCTCAGTGGTAGAGCATTTGACTGCAGATCAAGAGGTCCCCAGTTCAAATCTGGGTGCCCCCTGTCTGACTTGCTTCAGAGTCCCTTTAGGTGATTTACACTTTACACTGCTAATATTTCAATGGAAATAACTAATACTATGATGGGGTGCCAATGTCTCTCAAATCAACACACAAATCAAAATGTCAACATTTGACCATATGAAGAGTTTTCCCAGTACACTACATACATGTGAAATGTGTGATATGATGATTTCTCTGTTTCTTTTGGTCTCGTTGTCTAACTCTCTTTCACTCTCTATCCATCTCTCTATCTCTCTCTCTCTAGGTGGACTGAGTGGGGTTGAGTTAGGGCTGATGTTCGGTGGTGTTGGTTTGGCTGGTCTGGTCTTTCTTGTGGCTACAGTCGCTGCAGGCAGAGCGATCACCCATATTTGATCACAGAATCACAGAAGGCAGTAATGTCACTATTCCCTGTGGAGAAAGAGCAAATGTTTTTAATGTCTGGACACAAGCACCTGTATATAAGTGACTTACTTATCAGGGGTATAGCTCAGTGGTAGAGCATTTGACTGCAGCTCAAGCAGTCCCTGATTCAAATCCAGGTGCCCCCTGTCTGACTTGCTTTGCTGTATCTTTAAGAGATTTACACTCTACACCATTAATACTTCAATGTAAAAATGCCTCTGCTTACTCTCTGCCTCCCTCTGGTGTTGGCACAAGGCTAAGCTGGTTGTCCCTGTACATTATTCAGCCTAGACAACCTTATAAATAAAAATATTGAAATGGCCTGCAGTAACTATTGCTGAACATTTGAACACTATCTACAATTCACAGCTGACCCATAACATGGCTCTGTTCTGGGCTGGCACTTTTCAGCTGCGCTTCCCCAGTCAACAGAGTGTGAATCTGGAGGCTCTACTCACCCCTGGGCCAGTCACACTTTGAGGCACTACCCTCAAACTTCTCTTGTTATTCGTCAACATCATTGTATGGTGTCAAGTGTGAGATAGCTCACTGGCAGTGTCAAAGGGGAGGAGGAAGGGGGTGAGAAGGGCTCAGTCTGAAGCCTTCCCTACTGCAACTGATGCTATTGCTTCTACAGACTCAGGAGCACCTGATGATGCCTGGATGATACGGGCAAGAGGACTCTGTGTCCCTCGTCCCAGGTTTCCACAACTTTTCAGCTCAATGCCCATTATCCTGTGTGTTCAGGGAACTTTTCCACATGCATGGGGGTATAGCTCAGTGGTAGAGCATTTGACTGCAGATCAAGAGGTCCCCAGTTCAAATCTGGGTGCCCCCTGCTTTGTGACATCTTTAAGTGACTTAAATCTTTGCGCTACACCTTTAATATTTCAATGAAAATAACCAAAACTATAAAGGATATTGTCTATACACTCACTAAAGCACTCACCCAGCTCACACTGCCTGATCATGTTCTCTGAGTTTTACCAAAAGACAGACAGCAGATGCTTTTACTTCCAGACACAAGCTGAGTGGTAGCTCAGTGGTTCAGATGTTGGGCTACTGAACGCTAAACTGCTACTGCTGGGCCCTTGAGCACCAGGCCTTAACCCTCACCTGCTCAGTGGTGTAACTGCGCTAAATGGCAGTTTCTCTGGATAAGCGTTTCTGCCAAATGCCATAAAGGTAAAATAAATATATACAGTGTAATGTATGTGATGTCTCAAAGTTTCTTCCTCAGGTACAACCTAAACAAATGAAAGTATTACAGTATGACCAAGGTATGTGTCTACCACCTAAAAAAACATGACATGATTCTGAGGGTTTATGTCCATACAAGACCTAGAAAAAGCTTATCCACTGGCCTTTTTAAAAAAGTCCATCAAACTGCATCTCATTCAGAAAGCTGCTGCCAGGACACATGAACACATAACTGCAGCACTGAGATCCTTAGACTGGCTTTCCATCAGGTAGAAGGTTTTAAAATGGTAGACTTTAAAATGGTAAACAATATTGCCTATGCACTCACTAAAGTATATATATTGAGAGAGAAATGTTTCATTCATGTTTTACAGCCATATTTGATCACAGAATCACAGAAGGTAGTGATATCACTATTGCCTGTGGAGAAACAGCAACTTTTTTTTTTTTTTTTACTTCTGGACACAAGCACCTCTATATTAATGACTTACACAGCTGCCCATGGGGGTATAGCAGTGGTAGAGCATTTGACTGCAGATCAAGCGGTCCCCAGTTCAAATCTGGGTGCCCCCTGTCTGACCTGCCTCAGGATCCCTTTAAGTGATTTACACTCTACATTGCTAAAAGTAGAGTAGGATTAACCAAAACTATAATGATGTGTCAATGTCTCTGCCTCCACCTGGAGAGTAGCTCAGGCACAAGGCTAAGCTGGTTGTCCCTGTACATCATTCAGCCTGCACAAAACTATAAATAAAAAAATTGGAAATGGCCTGCAGTAACTACTGCTGAACATCTTGAGACTATCTACAATTCCCAGCTGTCCCATAACATGGCTCTATTCCTTGGCTTCATCAAATCTGAAACACACATTTTGACTACTTTTTTACCATCTGCCTGCATTTCTTTACTGTCTGCTTCACTTGTTTTTCCACCACTCCAACTAGTCAACATCCTCACTGTGGTAACTAGTGAATGTATTAATCTAACTGAGTTGTCTATACAACCCCAATATACATTTAAAAAAAACGTTAATTTTAATAATAGTTTCTGTAAGGTATTCTTGAGCAAGTCACCTGCACAGTGTCTAAGACTTTCTTTTGCTTTAAAGGAAAGCTTTCACTTTGATATCACATTGTATAAAGTGTACTGGAAAAGATGACTACTCAAATGCACATTTGAATTACAGGTCAACTAGTATAAATAAATAGCTGTGCAACTCCTAATATATCTGTTTTGTAAATATAGAAAATATTTAATGGTAAGAAATACACTCACCATTCTCTTTATTAGGAACACCTGTACACCTGCTCATTTATGCAGTTATCTAATCAGCCAATAATGTGGCAGCAGCACAATGCATAAAATCATGCAGATGCAGATACAAGAGCTTCAGCTAATGTTCACATCAAACATCAAAATGATGAAAAGGTGTGATCTCTGTGGCATGGATATCGGATCTCTTAAACTGTGGCATGGATGTTGGTACCAGAAGGACTGGTTTGAGTATTTCAGAAACTGCTGATTTCCTGGGATTTTCACACACAGCAATCTCTAGAGTTTACACAAAATTGTGCAAAAAACAAATATACAATGAAAGAGCAACAGTTCTGTGGGTGGAAATGCCTTGTTGATAAGAAAGGTCAGAGGACAATGAACAGATTGGTTTGAGCTGCCAGGAAGTCTATAATATCTTATATTTACATTTACATTTTTACATTTATGGCATTTGGCAGACGCCCTTATCCAGAGCGACTTGCTTTGAAGTCTATCAAAAATACATTATATAATCACTGTTTACAACTGCAGTGAGCAGAAAAGCATCTCAACATGCACAAAACATCAAAACATGAGGTGGACGTGCTACAACAGCAGAAGACCACATCAGGTTCCACTCCTGTCAGCCAAGAATCTGAGGCTATCATGAGCACAGGCTCACCCAAGAGTGTGAATCTGGAGGCTCTACTCACCCCTGGGCCAGTCACACTTTGAGGCACTACCCTCAAACTTCTCTTGTTATTCGTCAACATCATCCTATGGGGTCAAGGGTGAGATAGCTCATTGGCAGTGTCAAAGGGGAGGAGGAAGGGGGTGAGAAGGGCTCAGTCTGAAGCCTTCCCTACTGCAACTGATGCTATTGCTTCTACAGACTGAGGAGCACCTGGTTTCGGCAACCTTTCAGCTCAATGCCCATTATCGTGCTCAGCTTCCACTTCCACTCGCACCTACCTGCCTTGTTGTTCATGGGGGTATAGCTCAGTGGTAGAGCATGTGACTGCAGATCAAGAGGTCCCCAGTTCAAATCTGGGTGCCCCCTGCTTTGCAACATCTTTAACGCTACACCTTTAATATTTCAATGGGAATAACCAAAGCTATAAAGAATACACTGTCAATATTGTCAATACACTCCCTAAAAGTGATATCACTATTCCCTGTGAAGAAACAGCAAATGTTTTTAACTTCTGGACAGAGCTCATTGGCAGTGTCAAAGGGGAGGAGGAAGGGGGTGAGAAGGGCTCAGTCTGAAGCCTTCCCTACTGCAATTGATGCTATTGATTCTACAGACTCAGGAGCACCTGATGATGCCTGGATGATACGGGCAAGAGGACTCTGTGTCCCCCGTCCCAGGTTTCAGCAACTTTTCAGCTCAATGCCCATTATCCTGTGTGTTCAGGAATCCTAAACATCCCCCTGGCCATGGGGGTATAGCTCAGTGGTAGAGCATTTGACTGCAGATCAAGAGGTCCCCAGTTCAAATCTGGGTGCCCCCTGTCTGTCCTGCCTCAGTATCCATTTAAGTGATTTACACTCTACATTGTTAAACAGTTCTGTGGGTGGAAATGCCTTGTTGCTTCTTTTTCTTTTGCATTTTCTTACTTAATTCAGTTATCTTCGCTGCATAGTCTGCACAGCTATGTTCAGGTGTCTTGTGTTCAGTGTCTTTGTGTCTTGCATTCTAGTCCTTGCCCTTGGGCGGCAGACTGCAGACTTCCAGCTGCGCTTCCCCAGTCAGCAGAGTGTGAATCTGGAGGCTCTACTCACCCCTGGGCCAGTCACACTTTGAGGCACTACCCTCAAACTTCTCTTGTTATTCGTCAACATCATTGTATGGTGTCAAGTGTGAGATAGCTCATTGGCAGTGTCAAAGGGGAGGAGGAAGGGGGTGAGAAGGGCTCAGTCTGAAGCCTTCCCTACTGCAACTGATGCTATTGCTTCTACAGACTGAGGAGCACCTGGTTTCGGCAACCTTTCAGCTCAATGCCCATTATCGTGCTCAGCTTCCATTTCCACTCGCACCTACCTGCCTTGTTGTTCATGGGGGTATAGCTCAGTGGTAGAGCATTTGACTGCAGATCAAGAGGTCCCCAATTCAAATCTGGGTGCCCCCTGCTTTGCAACATCTTTAACGCTACACCTTTAATATTTCAATGGGAATAACCAAAGCTATAAAGAATACACTGTCAATATTGTCAATACACTCCCTAAAAGTCTATTCCCTGTGAAGAAACAGCAAATGTTTTTAACTTCTGGACACAGCTCATTGGCAGTGTCAAAGGGGAGGAGGAAGGGGGTGAGAAGGGCTCAGTCTGAAGCCTTCCCTACTGCAATTGATGCTATTGATTCTACAGACTCAGGAGCACCTGATGATGCCTGGATGATACGGGCAAGAGGACTCTGTGTCCCTCGTCCCAGGTTTCAGCAACTTTTCAGCTCAATGCCCATTATCCTGTGTGTTCAGGAAACTTAAACATGAACTTGCCCAAGGGGGTTTAGCTCAGTGGTAGAGCATTTGACTGGTTATCGTGCTCAGCTTCCACTTCCACTCGCACCTACCTGCCTTGTTGTTCATGGGGGTATAGCTCAGTGGTAGAGCATTTGACTGCAGATCAAGAGGTCCCCAGTTCAAGTCTGGGTGCCCCCTGCTTTCCAACATCTTTAAGTGATTTACACTCTACTCCTTTAATATTTCAATGGAAATAACCAGAACTATAAAGGATATTGTCTTAAAATGGTACTATAAGGTATCTCAGATCATTTCAGATCTCTGATCAGCTAATAGTGCCCAGATTTAGGACAAAACCTGGTGAGACAGTTTTCAGTTACTATGCTGCACTCAGCTGGAACAAACTGATTATATATATATATATCAGTGGAACAACTGCTCAGGTCATGTCTCCTCCTCACGAGCAGAGGACACTATTCGAACCACTTCCTGTTTGCGCCATATAAAAGGACATTTCACACACATACAGTGAAAAGTCTTGCCTCATTTCCTGTAAATTCTGACCTTTAGTCATGTGTTTGCTTTGCTGTGTATCTTGAACCTTACATTTTCGTTTACTCTTTTGGATTTAGACTGATGTTTTGACCTCGCTGTGTCTTGCCCCTTTTTGTTTGTCCTTCTCAATTGTGTTTTTGGATTGTGTACTATGTTTTGTTTTAATGAAACTTCCACACATGGAGCCCTTTTCTGAATCCTGTGTTACATTTCAATTCACCTGTGCTGAATATTTCTATCTACCTGTGCTTTTCAAAACCCTTTGAAAAGCAATTACATAGCCTTTTAGCATTAATGAATTATTTCGCTTTGTAAAGTACTCTGAATAATCTTGTATATGGATTTCTAGAAAAGGTCTTCATTGAACAGGTTCATTTCACTGTTCTGACACTGTGTTGTTTTGTACTTTCATATTGTTGTACTTGTATTTACTGTCATTTTATTTTGATACTGTATATTTTTGTGTCTTTTTGTAATTTTTGTAGACATCAGCTTGGGATGTCACGAACCAAATTTTTGTTGGGTAAAACAATAAAACTTGATCTTTTAAATCCTAGACTCTTGATTTTTGTTTAATAAGTTGTTTATCTTTGTTAATACATTTATATAATAGTAATGTGTAACTTGTGTAATTTTATGTAATTATTTAAAGAGTGCTGTGCTGTACTCTGTCTTCTCATAACAGGCACATGAGAAGGAATACATGGTTGATTTTGGGTTTGCTGTCCCTTATACTGATGTGGTTTATATTCCAACAATCAAAGTGGGTTGGTGTATGTTTTAAGGTTTGCTGTGGCTCTCTTTTCTTATTCTTCATCTCTTTGCTGTGCCCCATGTTGTTGCCTGAAAGCTATCTACTTTCATTACTTTGCTTTTTAAAAAAAAATTATGGTTTGATTGAGTTTCACACTCAGAGCATTTTGGCTGAACTTATTGAATATGTTTAACAATTAAAATATACTGTATAAGTGATACCTTGGCTTGGGGTTCATTCAGTCAAAAGTACCTATGTTGTGATAAGAAACTTATATTTACTGCATGGATATTAGGAGAAAGAAGGGACTAATTTCAAAAGGTTAACTTTGGAAAAAAAGCCTTTATTAGCCTTAATGGAAATATACAGAGATTCTTAGGATATATAGTTTGTAAGACAGATAAGGGCCAGTCTGATCATCTAAGATAAAAATAATAAATGGATATACTGTATTAAAAAAAAAATCAAGCATTAATAGCAGTGCTTTATATTAATAAATGCTTTGCTGAAAAATCTCTGATCTCCTAAAATTATTTTCTTAGTCTGATCAATGAAGGTGTAGCGGTTCAGTCTCTTCTAATCAGAGTTGAGTAGACCAGAGTCTCTTCCTGCCTGCTAGGCTCGATGGACAATCGCTCTGCCTGCAGCGACTGTAGCCAGGAGAAAGACCAGACCAGCCAAACCACCACCACCGAACATCAGCCCTCGCTCAACCCCACTCACTCCACCTAGAGAGAGAGAGAGAGAGAGAATAGAGAGTGTCAGGCCAACTCATTCAGTGAACTCAGTTTCCTAGAACACACAATGGCCTACAAACCTGGCCACCCTACACTTCCCAAAGGGTCATGCACCTTGCCACCAGACTTCTAATCAGTCACAAATGTCACCAGTCACCACCGGCACTATATACTGGACTCTCTCTCTCTCTCTCTCTCTCTCTCTCTCTCACACACACACACACACACACACATACATACATACAATCATTGTGAAGTAAATGCTCAGTTTGTCTGTGCATCTGATGTTTGCAAGCCTGCTATTTTCTGTGATCACTATTCTGGTTTTGACCGTGACTTTGTTTCCTGGTTTTTGTCTCCTGCCTTTGCCTAGTGTACTCTGCTGATTGCCTGACCTAAGCCTGTTTTTGACCCTGATCTTGTTTCATGTTTTGGATTGGTCTGCCAGCCTTTCATTCAAATGAGAATGAGAGAAAGAGAGAGAGAAAGAGCAACAGGATTATGCTACAATTTTTTTTCAACTTTTGTTACTTTAATGCATTTATTTTATGTAAGGAACCAAGATGCTCTAAAAAAAATTTCCCAGCTCATGATTTTGTTCATGTTTTGTCCCTGCAACAGTCGTGTAGCTGCACTTTTCACAACTGAGTGTTAAAAGTAGGGGCTGCATTGACTAGTCTACCTGTGGCTGCTATTGGGATCTTGACTAGTTGAATGGTGGAAAAAAACAGCAAGGCAGACAGTAAAGAAAGCAGCTAAATATACTTTGTTAGGCTGAAAATATTTCAGACTAGATGAAGCTGATTCTACAGTCAGCTGCATAAGACTTTGCTGGAAAACTTTCTTTTTCTTTTGCTTTAATGGACCATTAACACTTTATCACTTTGCATGAAGTGGAAAAGTGAGTTCAGTTATTTCTGTTGTCTTTTAAAACAAAATAAAATGTAAATAACATTCATGTACTGTGGCAGAGTGAACTTTCAGAGGTTGCACATCACTATCCAATCCCACTCAGCTAGTTTAGAGTCTGATTAGCGGTATGTGGCGGCTTAAAGGTGAAGAACCAGACTCGTTTTTAGATGAGCTGAAGATGCCGTTAAAACCTTCTGACGCTGATTTAGATATAGCATCCTCCATCCATCATTAGGCTATAAGAAGTTTCCAGGCTGCACTTTCAGTTTCAGAATCAACAATTCCAGCTCATGGGAGTGCATTTTAAGAATTGGAAAGTCCTTAAATAGTGCAACATGGTACAGAGGGTTATTATTTTACACATTTATTGCACAGATTTATTTATTTTTGTCGTATAATGTACAAAAGTGTAGCCTAAAAAAAGCAATGGAGCTGGAGATGTAATGTGTAGCCTGTGTGTGGCTGTAACTGAAATGTCATTTGGAGCATTGACAGAAATAAAACAGCCTTTAAATAGCAACATCAAACAACAGTTTTTGCTGTAACTATGAAAGAGATAACTAAACTTTACCATAGGTAAACCAAATATACTGGTCATCTAGTAAAAATGAGCAGTTTTGCAACACCTCCTTAAAAGGGAATATAAATGAAACAAATGTGGATGATATATTAAAAAAACATAGTAGTTAACTTTCAAGCTGCAGCTTAGAGCTTCAGTCTTTTAAATCTGATTTCTCTTCTCAGACATTTTACAAAATATTTTACAAAAAAATTGGGTCCCACACATCAAACCAGTATTCCACAGATCAGCAAGAACACTGATCCATCTGCACGACATGTTCTCATTGCACACTGGCCTGGTTTCCCTGTCATCATTCTTGTCCCCAGCACACCTATGTGTTAATACCAAGCAATGCTCAGTTTCTCTCATTCTTTGGGTTGGTTATAATTGAAACATTCAAAAGGATTAAACAGAAGAAGTATAAATATTTTCTCACCTTTTAATGGGAAGACAGTCAGATTGACCACTGGAGAATGCCTACAGTAGTAAATCCCCGAGTCTGACACAGAGGCATTCCTTATCACAAGTGATGAATCAGGTAATATAACATAGCGTTTGTCTGGATCACGTTTGTACATGATGGTGTTTTCTTTATCTTGAGTAAACAGGACGTCTAGTGTCTCTTCATTGATGCGTTTGGTCCAAAATGGAGTTTGCACACTGTAACAGTAGATCATGAAGTTTGTCCCTTCTGTGCGACTCTGATCAAATTGGGCTGCAGAAACATGAATGAAAGGTTAATATTACAATCGGGACAAGTCAGGAAAAATGAATTCACAGAGCTGGTAGGAAAGGAGCTGATCAGTAATCAGAACTGATTCCACCCACTGACTAATAAGTGGGCCTCACTTCAGCAGAAAGAAAAGGTTTTTGTTTTATTGTTGTTGTTTTTTTTAACATTACCAGAAGATACAAAAGGTGGAGAAAGTGAGGTAATGAAGTTGTTAAACTGGTTATTATTACACACTATCCATATTTTTACTGAGAAAAAAAAGCAGATTTAGTGACAACTAAACTAGCAGACTTCTATTAAAATAATTTAATAGGATGTGATTTTATAAAAGACATATGTATATATTAAAAAAAAACTGCTGATAGTACTGATAATAGTGAGTAGGTGCTACTGATACTAGATCATGGTGTGGACATTAAAAAAAATATATAATAGTTAAATGCTAATAATAATGTAAAGATCATCAAGCAGAAATACCAAGTAGCAGTTTTGTATTTCTTAGTCCTTTTTCACTTTAGCTGACACAGAAGCCCTATTTACTCCCTGCTGTGTGTGCCATGTGTTCAGACTGTGTGGGTTTGCATTCAGTTTTTTTTTATTTTTATTTTTTATTAAAGCATGTGTGAACTTTGTTTCGGCATTCTTAAAAAAGAAGTTTCCACTTCCGAGCAGACATGTGTTTCACTCATTTTGAAAATAAATAAAGCTAAAAAAAAAAAAAAAGCATACTTGCTATTAATTCTGAAATGATTAGCATTGACATACTTGACGTAGACATTTTACTTCATTATTGACTTATTTTGATACTGAAAAACAAAGTGTTTTAAAAGTGCATTTGTAATAGCAGTTACAAAATGTATCACATTTTATAACTGGTATTAATAGAAAATAATTTTGTCTCTAAATTTATTTAGACTTTTTTGTGTGTTAAGGTAGGTTAAGTTAAAGAGTAATGTAGGTTGGTGTCATGTTGATTCAGATCTGGGGTTCCACTGGCTTTTGGTCGGTTAGCCATATGTGTCAGGCAAATTCCACACGAATATGCCACATAACTCCCAGGTATGGGCCACATTTACATTTACAATATGCGTTATTTCTGGTAGAGATGTAGCTGTGTTACAGCATTGCTCTGATGCTCTGATATGAAACGGTCTGTTTCTGGCTCAGTCCTGGGTGTGATTTGGCTGTGTTATTGTGCTATGTTGTTGCTATCATTATATTTCTTATCATAGTGATATTTATGAGATGCAAAAAAAATGGTATCTGAGTAATTATTGTCTATATGAGCTTGAAATGAGAGACTGGAGTCAATAATCACACCAGAGTCTTTCACTGCTGCACATGATGGAACTGAAAGGCCATCCAGAGTTACTATGTGATCACAATGCTTACTTCTAGCTGCATGTGGTCCTAGTACAAGTACTTCTGTCTTTTTTGTATTAAGCTTCTGAAAAATATAGCTGTGCGTCATAGGCATGACAGTGGAAGCTAATAGCATGTTTATAAAAAACAGTACCAAAGAGATACCATATATAGAGAAAAGAGCAGTGGGCCTAGAACAGAGCCTTGTGGAACACTATACTTCACTAACTCCAATAACATTTTCTAGTCTATCTAGAAGAAGATTGTGATCAATCAAAAGCTGTGCGAAGATAAAGGAACATAAGTGAGGTAATTTACCACTGTAACCAGCGCTGTCTCTGTACTGTGATGAGGCCTAAATCCTGACTGAAATGAAAGGTTTCATTGTCAAGAATAAGCTTTTCTAGGTTCTTAGAGATGAATGGGAAGTTTGATAATGGCCTATAGTTTGAGAGCTGAGAAGGATCAGGGATACATATTCAATGGGAATATAGTCGATAGTTTTTATAATTGCTAATTTAAAAGATTGAGGTACTAACCAATACTAAGGGAAGAGTTTATGAATTTTTAAAACAGGAGTCATCATTCACTCCAATACGTGAGCCAGAGGACAGCTGCTAATGTGGCTCACATCTATGCCAAAGGAAATATAAACGAAGAAAGGAACTTAAATTTAAAAAAATATATATGTTTACCCACCACTTAATGGAGTGACAGTCAAATTCACCACTGGAGAATCTTTACAGTAGTAAATCCCAGAGTCTGACAAAGAGAGATTCCTTATCGCGAGAGAAGAATCAGGTAATATCTTGAAGTGGTTGCGTACATCGAGTTTGCATATGAAGGAGTTACGACCCTTATTTTGAGTAATGTAGAGGGCCATTCTCCCTTCATCATTGTATTTACTCCAAGTCACTTTCTCCTGATTTTCACAGTGGAGGATGATGTTACTTCCCTCTGTGCAATTGGCTGTCAACACATGATTGAAAGGACAATAAGTAGGTACAGATAGATAGATAGATAGACAGATAGATAGATAGATAGATAGATAGACAGATAGACAGATAGATAGACAGATAGACAGATAGATAGATAGATAGATAGATAGATAGATAGACAGATAGATAGATAGACAGATAGATAGATAGATAGATAGATAGAGCTATTTAAATAATTTTACTTTTTGTGTAGCAAAAATGTATTATATTTGAATGTACTGTATATAAATAAACGTAAAATATGTTTTTGTATAAATTAATTTTATATATTTTGTGCTTATGAGCAGCCCATTTATCAATGTATGATATCTTTTACTACAGAGCCGAGCCACAGTGCAGTGCCCTAGTGCCCATTCTTCTCAGTCCACATAGGAACATGTGTGCAATTGTAAAGGATTAATCTTATGGTGTGACTAATACATGACTAATAAGACTTTTTTAATGATATTCCTGGTCCAGAGCAAATAATCCTGTGCAGTAAAAGGTACTGTTTTTTCCACCTACATCATAGCAGCATTCAGAATCAAAACATGATGATGTAGTTCTTAATACCAAATTAATCATTTACAGAAATGTTTCCCAGTTTTTAAAGCAAATAAAAGAAAGTGTTTTGAACATATGGTTATCAAAATGGGGTCCAGAGACCCCCAAGGGTCCATGACGCTCAGATGAAACGTCCGTAATGTTTTAAATATTTTATACTCTGGTAGGAATTACAATTCACCATCACCAAAATTATTATATTTCTATTTCTTTTAGTTCTTGTAGTTATTATCCTGTTTGACAGGTCACTTGAATTGAATGGGTTTAATCCAAATGTAAAATAATGTTAATGTTAATGTTAATAAACGTGTTATTTGATTGGAATAATATGTGGCATCAATAAATAAAGCCAAACTGTACACATTGCTGTACATATATGTAATAAGCCTAATATTTAAATAGATAAATTATGTTAATAAAAATAGAATTTGTTACGTATATGTGTGTTAGTGTGAGTGTGTGTGTAGTTGGGGGTTAGATGCACTACCACTGCAGTATTTTTATTAGTTCTTGTCTTACCTGTGGCTTCTCTCATTGCAGATATAGCTGTGTAGGTGTTCATCAAGGACTTTATTAAAACTAGAACATAGAACAGCCATCATTTATCGTTGTGATAATTTGATCGAATAATAATAATAATAATAATAATAATAATACACTGGTCTTATTCACAACATCATTTAACTGTCACAATATATTTATTTTCACATTTATAGTTGTTTGGCAGAATTAAATGCAAGCTCCGTTTTCTGGACTTTGGTTAGATTTTGACATATAAATGTATATATAAAAAATATATAAATATATACAGTATATATAAAAATAAATGCATCTAGATGTAAAAGTTGTAAGGGTGGCAGCCCCCTAAATTTAAAGAATGCTTTAAATTAATTATTAAATTTAATTAAATTATTCAATTAAATAAAATTAATGTTCGGGTGCCAGACAGGATAAGCCTGCCGCAAGTTATCACTCCAACCTGGAGAAGCTCAAAAAGCCACTGGTTACACAAACACTCAAAATAATGAATTGCAGTAACACAAAAGAGCAATTGCAATATATATATATATATATATATATATATATATATATATATATATATATATATATATATATATATATATATATATGAGGACATATACATATTCTTTTTTTTTTGAAGGAGACATCGCTTTGAGATTTGTTAAAGCTCCTAATCTGTCGAATCTAGGCCATTTTACAGCATTCTCTTGCTTTTGATTTCAGCTGGGATAGATGATGAAGAATATCGTAAGATGGAATGACTGGTGAAAGGTTTTGGCCATGTAGTACTTTGTCCTTTGGCCCTTGCAGTTTCCTCCCCAGATGACACGCTGTGGGGGACATTCCAATGGACTCCTGCATGGCTGAATTAATGGCAAACCGGAGATGAGTATTGATCCCATTTCTTGTGGTTATCATCCACATAGGAGGCAATCATGCCTTTTAAGGTGCGGTTTACTCTCTCCATCATGTTTGTTTGTGGGTGATAGGCAGTTGTTAATTTTGGTGTAACATTCCATTTTGCACGCAACTCCTTGAATATACAGGAAACAAACTGGGTACCTCTATCTGACAGAATGAGGTCTGGGACACCGCATCGAGTAAGGATTTCTTTCCGGAGAAGTGTCACTATGGTTTCTGGCCCAGAATGGGAGGTCATGTAAGGCATGTTCAGCTGTTCAAAGGCTTGTTGGCACTGTGGTGACCAGTGAAACACATTTCTCTTTTTTTTCAAGGAATTGATGGGCAGTGATCTCAGTGATCCTGGAGAAGTTTGGTACAAATCAATGGTACCATTCGGCTAATCCGAGGAAATGCTGGAACCTTTGAGGTTCACAACATGACCAAGGAAAGTTAGTAAGCTCTACATTTGTGTTCCTAGTGGAACCTAGTAGAACCTCACCATTGGTCAGATAGACAGGACCAAACGACCAAGGATGGAGAGCGTCTTGTGGGGTGAGCTCCTTCCAAAGACTCTCATGGATAAGTATGTATCTTGCCCCTGTATCCACAATGGCTTTTCTTTTCCAGGCGCCAAGACCGATGGGGACAACTAATTGTTGAGCAACCGATTTAGAAGCAATGGCGGTGATTCTCCCAGGGCTTGCTGCTGATGGGAGGCTGGTTGGGTTGAGGGGAGGTAAAATGTTGCCAGTTGCCAGGTGAATGATCATCTTTACAGTGCCAACACTGTACCTGGGGCTTATCAACGGGTCGGGTAGAGGTGGGTCTTTGTGGCATTGGATGATGTTTAAAGCCCATATATCCTTCATATTGTAGCTGTTGCTCATGGCCCTTCTCCAACTGATGAGTTTTACTAGCTTTTATCAGCAGTGTTTACCCGACTGAATAGTTGGCTGGTGGGTAAACACTGCTGATAAAAGCTAGTACAAGTTTTACTAGCTCTTCGACAGTGTTTACCCGACTGCATAGTTGGCTGGCGAGGTAAGGCTTGATGTTCTTGAGAATCATCTTCACCATTTCGCTTTCTGTTAAGGTGAAGGCAAAATCTCTGATGGTTTCCTTCTCTCCCTGTGTCCTAGTTCAGACTCACTCAGCCAGTTTGTCTTCATAGTCATCATCATCAAGGCAGAGAAGAAAGCTGATTGAAATCCATCCCATGTTATGGAGGATCGAGCAACTTCCCACCAGTCACGTGCCATGCCATACAATACAGTGCGGAAGGTAGCCAAAATATCCGCATCTGCCAGAGGGTGTAATGCCAAAAAGTCCTTACAGTGGACTAGGTACAGCAAGGAGTTGGCGTTGTCAGATGGCCTTCCAAAGGTGGGAAATGTTAGTGTAATGTGGTCACTTTTGATAACAGGTGTTGTGTGAGGTGTTGGTGCAGTCACTGGAGATAGAGGTGAGGGAAGGGTAGTATTAGGAGAGGGTGGTGGTATGCTTCTCTTTCATAAGTCTGCCCTTTCCTGTGCTTGAATGTTACATCTGTCTGCCATTTCAAAGTAAAGAACAAAAATATCTGACCACCTGCATTTCTTCAGTCTTTTTTATCAGACAGCTCTTGTTTAGTAAACACTTGCTGGCTGCCTCAAAATGAAACTAGAGAACTGGGTCAGTGGCTTTAAGTGGTGGCTGACTTTAGCTGTGGTTATTCAGTGGGTTCTGTTCTTGTCTTTCCAGGACACACAGTCAGGCATGGTTTTTATGGAAACTTACACTCTTCTGCTTCTATACATCTTCTCCAAGCAACCCTATTTCTTAAATTCAAAAGAAAATTCTGAATGTCAGTTCTACCTATGGAATAAACTTGATGACATTTTTAAAAGTAAATGCTAAGAGGTTGAATAAAATTGCACATTAAATACAATGATTTCAAGCTTTCTACTTAAAGTGCTGGAGAAACTATTTATCTTTATGTGGATTACTAAGTTAGCTGGATTGGAAAGTTGTTGTCTTGATGTTGTTTAAAAAATACTAGTATTTTATCTTCAGCATATTTAAAATAAATGCAAACAGTAAATGTGATAAGGTGCCTACACTGGGATGCCAGACATTTAGGTACTGGGTGAGTGAACCTAATAAACTAGTAACTGTTTCCAATTTTCTCAAATTTCTCAATTTTCAGTTCTCTTAATGTCACATAATAAAAATAATAAAATGAATGATTAAAAAATGTTGATGTGGAAGCTTCTGTATAAAGCTGACTAAATTATGCTTGCTGATAAGGATCATAAAAGTCCCCTCAAATACATAAAGTTGCATGTGCAGCAAATCAGGACAAAAAAGCAAAGTAGTTTTTCAATAGTGTCTAGACCACCTCATTTAAACACAAATCTATCCCCCAAACAGTCAGGGACAGAAAATTGGTGTGAAGAAGTAAATAGGAGTTGCTAAATTTGCTGCCAAATATAATACATTGTAACATACACTATATGGTCAAAAGTATGTGCACCCCTGACCATCACACCCATATGTGTTTCCTCCCCAAACTGTTGCACAAAGTTGGAAGCACACAGTTGTATAGAATGTCTTTGTGTGCTGTAGCATTACAGTTTCCCTTCACTGGAACTAAGAGGCTCAAACCTGTTCCAGCATCACAATGCCCCTGTGCACAAAGCGAGCTCCATGAAGACATGGTGTGTGAAGGTTGGAGTGGAAGAACTCGAGTGTCCTGCACAGAGCCCTGACCTCAACCCCACTGAACACCTTTGGGATGAACTGGAACACCGACTGAACCCCAGACCTCCTCGACATCCCAACATCAGCGCCTGACCTCACTAATGCTCTTGTAGCTGAATGAACACAAATCCCTACAGCCACGCTCCAACATCTAGTGGAAAGCTTCCCAGAGGAGTGGAGCTCATTATAACAACAAAGAGGGAATAAATCTGGAATGGGATGTTCAACGAGCACATATGGGTGTGATGGTCAGGTGTCCACATACTTTTGGCCATATAGTGTAAAAGCAAGAGACATAAAGTAACATAGTCATGAGATACTAAATTGAGGTCATGAAAATGTATTGTTTGCACAAGATGTAATGTATTTTATCATGTTTTTAATTTGGTATTTTGAGTTTGAGTCAAATGTTTTAGTTAATTTGATGCACACTCCTGTAAAGAAAACATACCCACATTTTGAATGATAAGCTGACCAAACACTCATGATATGCTAACAGCTCACTTCTAATGATATTCATCATTTCACCCATAAAAATGGGTCCATGAGATAAATGTCTCTAATTAAGATTATTATGCATCTCCTCCAATCTCCTTTGAGTGAAAAAAAATGTTACTGGCTTTGAATGGACAATTAATTAATTAGTAAATGTTGTCATATTTCCGTGTTTAATATTGGCCTCGAATGACGTTCCATAGTGTTTTTACAGCCGAAACATAAATTTCAGTGTGACATACTGTGGTTATATCAAAGTGTCAGGCAGTGTCACTGGACTTAATACTGTTAATCACTCAAGCTGATGACATGAGCATACTTTAGACAAGCTCCACCCCATGCGATCTTGTATAACTTCAGAATAACACTTACAGTACGTCTATAAGTACGTCTGATGTCTAACCACAGATGTGTGCAATTTCAGTATTAAATCCTCCTGCATTTAACTGAACTATCTATATGATCCAGTGTCCATGAAAATATCCCTAGAATTTAACCATAATTATTTGCACATATTAAACCAACACACTTAATACCGACGTACGCCAATTTAATTTTCTACTTTGGTGGTTAAAAATTAAACATAAAAAAAAATAAATAAAAATGCAAAAAATATTCACCCACCTTTTGATGGTATGACTGTCAGATTGATGAGTAGATCAGCATCACAGTGGTAAATTCCAGAGTCTGAGACTAAAGCATTCTTTATAAGGAGTGATGAATCAGGCAACACAATATATCGGCTGTCTGGACCACGTTTGCATATGAAGACAGCTTGCTCTTCTTCATCAAAATAAATGAACTCTCTCTCGTTATCTGTGTGTTTTGTCCAGAAGACTTCCCTGTCCTCGTCACAGTGCAGTCTGATATTCCGCCCCTCTGTGCGGCTCTGACTGAATCGGGCTGCCAAAACATGAAAATTTATTAATTTTCCCAAAACAAAACACATGCAATGTATATTAATATAGAAACTGCAATAAAGCAAACAAAAACAAACTGTTTGACCAGGGCCACAATCTCCATACTTAGATTACTCAGTTATCTGGATTGGATTGTTGACTTTATCTTGGAATTGTCCATTCTTCGAAGTTTGCGTATTTGCGAACATTGTCAGAGTTAATTTACACACTCAAAGCGAGGATTTAAAACTGTAATTGTGCACATCGATATTCAGACTTCAGATGTAATTACAGTTACACACAAGCTGAAGAGAGGAGCAGTCCAGCACCACTATCTGACAGTTTGATGTAACCACAATGCCACACTGAAATTTATGTTTTAGTTGTAAATACACTAAAAATGAGTATGTGTACTTTTAACAGAGAGTAAACCATTGACAAATATTTGATCACATGCATTTCTTCAGTTCAGTACACCTGCTGGCTGTCTCAGAGTGAAACTGGGTCAGTGGCATTATGTGGTGGCTGATTTTAGTTATTCAGTTGGTTTGAAACCAACAGTTTGAAACAGGTTAAAGCCTGGGTGCTATTGTTGTCTTTCCATGACACACTCTCGGGTGTAACGAGGCAGAAGCTCATACAAATGCAGGTAAACAGCAGCTTTATTGAAGACAAAGGCAGACAATTCTAAAACATAAGGCAAGAGCGTAGTCGAGAAACAGGCAGAGGTCAGGTGATTAGCAAACAACGTGAACTAGGCAAGGCTAAGGCAAAAAAACGTGAAGCACAAAACAAGATCTGTAAGCAGGAAGACTATAACAATACAAAGGCTAGTAACACCTGGAGAGAATCACAGAGCATACACTTTGCAAGGTGAGTGCGGATTGAGAGTCCTTGTATACTATAGTCTGTAATTGTGAACAGATGTGTGTAATCAGTAAGATGGTGAACTCGAACGTGACAGTCTCTGTTGGTGCTGGATGTTGTAGTCCGGATGTAGTCCGCCATGTTTGTAGGCCACATTATACTCTGGGTAGTGTAGCTGAACGCCGTTTCCAGCATTGACATGATATCAGGCATGTTTTTGTGGAAACGTACACTCTTCTGCTTCTAATCATCTTCTCCAAACCAATACTTTACATATTATTTAAAATACTCTTATATTTTACTCATGGAATAAATTTTCAAAGTTAACAGGATGTGCTGAATCAAGTGTGGAAGCCATTTGTTATATTAAACCAAATTTCCAGTCATGAATGTG
Organism: Pangasianodon hypophthalmus; assembly: GCF_027358585.1. Classification (NCBI taxonomy): domain Eukaryota; kingdom Metazoa; phylum Chordata; class Actinopteri; order Siluriformes; family Pangasiidae; genus Pangasianodon; species Pangasianodon hypophthalmus. The sequence goes on from NC_069718.1 coordinate 3,966,739, forward strand.
ATAATTACATGTAGTACTATACATATATGCAGTATTATACATGCATATTACACTTCACAGCAAGGAAAAAAGCTTCAGTCTGCATTTTTATCCCTTTTTAAAGGAATTAAAGGCGAGTGCTCCTGTTTAAAGGCAGTGGATTAGATGCTGTTGGAGAAACCCATCTGTGAGGTTTTTACTCAAGAAAAATCTGACAATGCTGGACATGTGAACTACAGTCGATGCCAAACTTTACATACACCTAGGCCAAAGACATTCAAACTTCATTTTTCACAACTCCACACATTTCATGTTACTATACATTTCCTGTGTTCAATCAATTCGGGTATCTACTTTATTTCTATAAGAAGGCATTTCAAAATAATAGCTAAGAGTTGGATTTATTTCCAAAATATATCATGCCGTTGCCTTTTAATGGCTTGATCTTGAATCAAATGCTTGTTGTAGCTGTCCACAAGTTTCTCACAATACTTTGGTGGAATTTTTGCCCATTCCTCCTGACAGAACTGGTGTAAATCAGTCAGGTTTGTGGGTTTGTGGGCACACTTTTTCAGTTCAGTCAACAAATTTTCTATGGGATTCAGGTCAGGGATTTGTGATGGCCACTCCCATACTTTCACTTTGTTGTCTTTAAGCCATTTCGTTACATCTTTTGAGGTTTGCTTAGGAACATTGTCCTGCTGGAAGACACAGTTTTGACCAACTTTCTGGCTGATGTCTTGAGATGTTGCTTCAGTATTTCTAGATAATCCTCCTGCCTCATAATGCCATTTATTTACTGAAGTTCACCAGTCACTTTTTGAGCAAGCCACCCCGGCAATATGATGCTGCCACCCCCATGCTTCAGTTGGGATGATGCTTGTCAGATTAAAAGCATCATGCCTTTCCCTCCATACACAGATAGTGCTTATCATTATGGCCAAAAAGTTCCATTTTTGTTCCACCTGACCAGAGAACACTCCTTCACTCTGGATTTTTAATGTCAGTCTTGGAGTAGGGGTTTCTTCCTTGCATGACAGCCTTTCAGGCCATGGCCAAGTAAGACTCTCTTGGTGAGTTGATGGGTTGATGATGTACATACTTTTGCACCTGATGCCTCAGTTTCCTTCACCAGTTCCTCTTTTGTTGTCGCTGTCAGTTGAATCTTTCAGACCAAAGTTCGTTTATCCCTGGGAGTTAATTTGTGCCTCCTTCCAGAACATGGTCCCAAGAATTTTTATATTTGAATACAATTTTTCTGTACAGATGCTCATGGTACCTTCAGTTGGAATTGGAATTGGACTTGTGGAGGTCCACCGTTTTTATTCTGAACTCTTGGCTGATCTTGGGTGGTATCAAGGGCAAAAGGACACGGTCTGTAATGGTGTAAGCCCTTTTACAGCCACCAGTGAGCCTAGGTGTATATTAACGTTTGGCCTCAAGTGTATATGCACGTGAAGGTGCAAAGCCTTACTTCTGACTGAGTGAAATTTTGTGGTATTTGTAAAGTTCTTCACTGTGGAGTAAATTCACGTGCAAGCGTTAGTGCTCAGGAGAGGTGTAGTGTCAGTTACATAGTGAGTGGGACCTGATCTGTGATAAAAGTGAACTTTTGCTAGTCAAATTTTATATGCTTTTGATCAGAGCAGTCTTGGCTTGTTCCGGTCTAAGCGAATAGCCTACATATTCCAAGTGAAATCAGTTGTTTTCTTGCATTAATTAAAGCAATAAAAACAGAAAAGTTTTTAATTACTTGTTTATAATATGGGGTTTTGAAAAAAAAAAAGATGTGTTCATTAGAAAAAATATTGTGGGCAGCTACAAACAGAAACCACTATGGTAGCAAGTGAGAGCGGTCAGAGGAAGTGGTCATTTTTTCATCTGAAATGAATATTCAAATTGCGCACATGGTAAACTCTGTATAAAGTTTGGTGGGTGGACAAGTCACTAATATTTATTTCTAATGAAGCTACCAGCAGATGTTTGCTCATGAACACATCAAAACAAGTTAACAAAAAGCATGCATGACAAATGAATGTTCGCAGAAAAGCGAAATGAAATAATCATGATTCACATGAATAGCAAAAACAAAAGAAATGGCCTTGCTGTTCCAATAATTTTGGAGGGTTGTATTGTACACATGATGTCTTTATTTGAGTTCATATGTGCAATTTTAGGTCATAACATTGTGAAATGCATTTTCACACATTTATGATAATCACACAGGAAAAACATACGATCATGATGAAGATACAATGTAAACTGTATGTGACTTTTCCATAAGGGTAACTCAAAAAACTATACATTTTGCACAGAATAAACGAAAACTGTTAATACCATGGGATGCTGCATTTCAGCCCTTCTTTGTCATATGATGCATTCTGATAATACTTTAATAGAAAACATGTTCACTGACCTGATGATGGAGTCACAGTCAGATTCACCACTGCATAACCACTGCACTGGTAAATCCCTGAGTCTGAAAGGGAGAGACTCTTTATCAAGAGTGACGAATCAGGTAACACAGAGTAGCGGTCATCCAGATAACGTTTGTACATGGTGGTATTTTCCTTATTCAGAAAAATATAGAGTTCCACTTTCCCATCAACAGTGCGTTTGCTCCAAGACACTCTCCCTTCATTTTCACAGTGGAGGATGACGTCAGTCCCCTCTGTGCCATTCTGGCTAAACTGGGCTGTCAGAATAGAAATGATTTGTTTCAACAATATAAATTTTCCCTTATAAAATACAAACACAGATTTAAAAAAAAAATCTTTGAAAAGCTATCTGTCCAAGCCAGCACAATGCTACAGAACTACAGATTCATCAAATGACTAGAAAAGGCGTCAGCATATAACTGTGATAAGAACATGTTGACCTCAAATTACATATCCACAACAACTCAACTAGAAGAGCTTAAATATGCATTCAATTCCTTTTTTATTCATTCACTCATCTTTAGAAAGTTTTTATCCTGCTCAGGGTCACACTGGATCTGGAGCTTATCCTGGGAACACTTGGCACAAGGGGGGAAAATACACTCTGGATGGCACACACTGATTCATGCTTAGGGGTAATTTAGCATAGCTAATCCACCTGCTGTCATGTATTTGGGAGGTGGGAGGAAACTGGAGAACCCAGAGGAAAGCCAAATAAACAGAGGGAGAAAAACTCCACAGACAGTAACCCGAGCTCAGGATCGAACCATGGAGCTGTGAGGCAGAAAAGCTACTCACTGCACCACCACTACTCACTGCCCACTTAAAATATACAAACTCCTTCAAATTATATTTCCAGTTGCGACACATTTATGTCTCCATAAAAAAGCACAAGACAAAAATTATTGTAAATCATTTTACAACTTTCTTTTTGTTCTAAAACACAAAGACAGAAACTACTGTAGTACTTGATAAACTTATCCTTCATTCATCTAAATTCAGAAGAGTAGGTTTTGTAATCCATTCTACTTACCAGACTGAGCAGAGAGCACACACTCCGTGAGCAGGAGAGAGAGAAAAGTATAGCACTTCATCACAGTCTTCTGTCTCACGCCGAGTAGAAAGTGATAATGATACGATTTCAGAAGTACTTAACTATAAGTGTGGGAGAGGATGTGGTGTAAATAGTGGATGGAATAAAGCTGCTGTGGTCCAGGTCAGTGCATATAGAGGTTACTTTGCTGTGTTACTTTGTAGATTGTGTTTTTCTTGTTATTCATGGCTGGAAAAAATGCACACATCTCTACATGCAATAGATGATGTGTGTATCCCTTCAAGAAGCAAAAACTTCTCGAAAATGAAATTTACACATATGGGGTTAGACTTTTTTTTCACATTGTGCATGAGAGGTTTTTTTGGTTGAGAATTTTTTTCACATGTGATTTGTGGTTTTTTTAACACATGATTGTATATGTTTACCTGATTTTTTTTTTTAAAAAAAATGATTCATTTATTTTCATGTTACATTTTTGCAAACTCACAGAAATGCCCCGCTGCATCTGCTAAATGTAAGAATTGCAATAAAGTCGGAGATTATGCACGAATCTGCCGTTCTACTGGTTCCTACTGGTTCAGTGCGTTTGAATGAATTACCGGAGGTCTGTATTCTCCACCTGCCTGGACCAACTGACCATCTGCTGTGTGATGTGGCCATAACTGTTTCACTTGCTGTTGCACGCATGTCTCTTCAACTCCCAGTCGGCTCTGGTTCATCAATGTTCATTCTACCGAAACAACTGTAGGAGCAGCATTTCCAGACTGTGATTTTATAAACTCCGGCTGGCCGTTTAGTTACTTATTCACAAGAACCACTTTTAGTACTAGAATGTCTACTAGAAACAGTGTCTAAATATGGCCTTACCTGTCCTGCACACTTGTTCATCGTCAGCAGTGGCACAGCTTTGCTAGGCATGGACCTAATTAAAGGACTCCAGCTCTGATTTGACACTGTGCTGCTGCCAAGACAACCTGCTCCAGTTTGTGCCCTCTCCACTCCTCCATCACAGCACACTGCTTTGGGAAAAATTTCACACACAAAGTTAAAATTTCTGACTCTGTACCTCCTGTCAGACACAAATTACATCACTTACCTTTCTCTGTGAGAGATGCTGTTTCTGCAGAACTCGACCAACTCCTGAATGCAGGCATAACTGAAAGAATCGATTCCTCTCTATGAGTCTGTCCGATTGTGGTGGTCCAAAAGATATCGGGGAGGATCTGCATGTGTGTGGATTTGCGAGGGCCCAACATGGCAGTTATAGTAGATAGCTACCCACTGCCACATGTGGAAGAGATGATGACATTGTTACGAGGTGCAGCTGTGTTTTTGACCATAGACTTAGAAAGTGCATATCATCAGGTACCTCTCCATGAAGATAGCAGGGACTTCACAGCATTCATTACACAGGAGGGTCTCTTCAGGCTCTGTAGGGTACCTTATCACTTGGCTTCTGCTCCATCTGCTTTTCAAAAAATGATGGCTTTCATTCTAAAAGGACTCCAGAATGTTGCAAAGATGAACTGAAAAGATGAAATGAAAGTACGCTTTGATTGCAAACATCGAGTATATCATTCTTCTTTCCAAAAAGGGGATAAAGTGCTCATAAATAAATCAGTACATGTGCCAAAAGCTCATCCCAAATTCACTCTTCCAGTTGAGGTTAGGAAAAAAAGTTGGTCCTTATTCCTACCTCTTGGATGATGTAAAGAAATGGCATGCGTCATGCCTCGCACCAGTACTGCTGGAAACTTGCTTCCATCTCACGTTCCATTGTCTGGAAATTCAGTGTCCTGTGATGATTGTTTGCATGAGAAACATCAAAGACGTGAGCCTGGCCGGCTAAAGGGTTATGTACACTAGTCACAGAAATGAACATGGACTTTTCTAGCACACCAACACACATGAACACTCAAGTACCGTTATAATGTCATATTGTTTATTATCATTAAGTCTCGCATTCATTTAACATGCTGTTTAGTGTATTCTTTCACATATATGTGTAACTGTTGATTAATAAGAGTGGAATATGTCATGTAATTACATTAATGCACCACGAGATGGCACTCAAGTTTCCTGGTTGTAATTAAGCAATGAATAAGGGAAGAGATATGAGAGAAGAGATATATGCTATGCTGAGCCTGTGTATGTTGCATTGCTAGTTCTGAGCACTCATTAAAAAATCTTAAAAGCATGATTCTTCTGCGTTCCCTACGTGTGCATGTAGAGAGTTGTGTCTACTTAAGACACAACAAACGTCCTCAGCGGAGCTGGACTAGAGAGGCCTTATAAAAGGCTTTGAGCTTGTCCCCCAAAAAAATTCCAGGGAAAGATCCTCTCTGGTCAGGAGGAACACCTTCCTCATGAGGTTAGAGAGCTCCACCATGCTCTCCAGGTCAAGCTGCCACTGTTGGGCTCTTGAGAAAAGGTCCTTAACCTTCAACTTCTCATATATAGAGAGGAGGTGAAACATCTATCAGCCTGGTGTAAAGCCAACCTATCTCTGAATGTGGACAAAACTAAAGAGATGGCTTTAGGGGAGTACAGAGTGACCATTCTCGACTGAACATCGATGGATCCTCCGTGGAGATCGTGAAGAACATCAAATTCCTTGGTGTTCATCTGACGGAGAACCTCAACTGGTCACTCAACACCAGCTCCATCAGCAAGAAAGCCCAGCAGCGTCTCTACTTCCTAAGAAGGCTGAGGAAAGCCCATCTGCCACCCCCCATCCTGACCATGTTCTACAGAGGGACCATCAAGAGCATCCTGAGCAGCTGCATCACTGCCTGGTTTGGGAATTGCACCGTCTCGGATCGCAAGACCCTACAGCGGATAGTGAGGACAGCTGAGAAGGTCATCGGATTCTCTCTCCCCTCTGTCACGGACATTTACACCTCACGCTGCATCCGAAAGGCCAACAGCATTGTGGACGACCACACACACCCCTCTCACACACTCTTCACACTACTGCCATCAGGGAAGAGGTTCCGAAGCATTCGGGCTCTCACAACCAGACTGTGCAATAGTTTTTTCCCTCAAGCCATCAGGCTTCCCAACACACACAACTGAACTGGAACTAAACTCACACACACACACACACACTCACACTCATTCAACTTCATACTTTCATTAAGTTATTACAAACAAGTTGGCTTGTTCTACTGTTTACATTGTACATTCCACCACTGCTACTGCTGCTCTGCTCGGTTCTTTTTGCACGTCACTGACACTGCCACTTTAATACTTGTAAATTTGCACATTGCACTGTATATAGATATATATATATATACAGTAGGTTACGGGTTGCTGCTATTTTGTGTTTGTGTACTTGTCCTGTACGGTACTTGTCCTGCACTGTCTCGTGTTGTCTGTTCTGCACTGTTTTGTTTTGCACTGTTGCACTAGGTTGCACACGATGCACTTTATGTGGCTAGGACAACTTAGTCTAGTCCTCAGCTCTGTGTGTTGTAACTCTATGTTGTGTGAGGCGACGATGTTGTTTCATGTAGCACCAAGGTTCTGCAGAAACGTTGTCTCATTTCACTGTGTACTGCGTCAGCTATATATAGTTGAAATGACAATAAAAGCCTCTCGACTTGACTTGACTCAATTGTATCCTGTCTCACTTGTAAGCTGCTTTGGAGAAAAAGAAAAAAAAACGTCAGCTATGTGTGGTGGCAGAGGCATGGTCAAGTTCCGGTTTGAATGGTGGATGGAGTCAGGAGAGTGAGTGGTAAGGATGAGGCTGCACCTGTGAGTGATTTTCCTAATGAGAGTTCTGTATTTCAGTGAACAGTGTTTTGGGGACGGCGGATTGGGTCCACCGTCCAGCGTCAGTAGAAGAGGTTATCCACCTGGCTGAGGGCGACTTGCCGGTGTATCCAGGTGCAGACCAGCCCCCCTTCTCTCTCTCTCTCTCTCTCTCTCTCTCTCTCCTTCACTCTTCCTCTTTCACTAAACTGCCCTCCCTCTGTTCCTGTACCATGGAAATGGGGCCTCCTTCCCCTGAATCCTATTCCCCAAACCTGGGTTCCCCCTGCCCTTTCCTCTTCTTCTGTTTCTGTTCTTCCTTACCTTCAGTGACTGCAGGGCCACGGGTGTGAAAGTAACGCCTGGGCAGATTTATTTTTTTTAATTAGATTTTTACTGTTGAGAACAGAAAATGAAATAGGTTTGGAGGAATCCATCCTCACCGCCAGGACATAACCAATATTTACCATTACCTAGAATTTGTCTTGCTGTTTAGCCAATTTATGCTAGCTACTGGAACTGATGCTAGTGTAACCTGACATTAGCAAAGAAAACAGTCTAACAGGTAATTATAGCCAGTTACTGTTATCAAATTAGCAAAACTTACTTCAGCATGCTTTTTCAAATTAGTCTGGGTTCATGCCTTCTAGAGAGGCCAAGGACACGCCTTTGCTTTACTCCAGCATATTAAAACAGGAGCTCATCCTCATGTTCCACACTGCAGTTTATCCATATTCAAATGCTCACAGATAGAAACATTGTGTAGCATAAGAATGTCACTATGATGAATTGTCATGGTAGTTTTTCTACATTAATGACATTAATTGGATACTTCAGTCTGAAATATAAATAAATTGCACATTAAATGCACGGGAGCCTGTTCTACTGATAAATAGTGTGCAGTCGTTGGATAGATGAGAGAAAAAGAGACCTCTGAGGTCTGAAGGTCTACATAAAATGTAAGGATAAGGAATTTTCTTTCTGGGCGTACAAGTATTCATGTTCAATAAGACGTATTTTCCACCCCTGGTCTCACAGTCCTGTTGCTTTACAGTAAACGTTTCAGCGTTTGTCCTGCTGCTGTGTGTGTGGGCGATGTGCGGCGGCTCTACTGGGAAGTGAAAGGAGAAACTGAACTCGTCTTTGCGCTAGCGCTACACAAAGCGAGTGAGGTCTCCAGTCAGAATTTGTCAGGTTGTTTCATATTTATTTGGATTCGTGAATATCTGATTTCCAGACTTTCTGTGGTGAAAAAAAAGTAGAAACAATTAAAAGTGAGTCAGTGTTTTATTTGTGTGTGCTGAGACAGAGACACATTCTTCATTACGAATGATAAATCATGTATCTTACATGGATCACATTGGTGTTGGATCTACATGCGATACAGTGAGGGTGTAGGCTCTCCCTCCATCAGCGCCTTTACTCCAAATCACTTTACACTGATACTGTCCTCTGTAACGCTCCTGAGTTACTGCTACCATCCTGGAGTTGATTATTTTCCTATAACAGCACATCCCTAAGTGTTTTAATCCTCTTACACCACAGCAGTTTGCTGATGATTAAAATTTCTTATTTATTAATAAACAATATCTCATACTTTTTTATCCGTTAATAGTTACATATCAAAATGTAGAAACAATTAAAAGTGAGTCACAGTCTTACTTTTTTTAAATTTACTATTTGTGTGTGTGTGTGTGTGTGTGTGTGAAGACAGACAAATTTTTTTATTACGAATGAGTACTCATGTATGATGACTCAGTTCCTGGTTAAACTGTTGGACTAGTGATTGGCAGGTTGTGAGTTTAGATCCCACCAGTGCTACGCTCTTTTGATCAGGGTTCAGAAGCAATGCTTCATATTCATCCAGAACAGATATTGTCATTAAGAAACTATTTATTATTGCTGTGATTAGTGAATATTGGCTGGTAACAGATTGGCTTCCTCTAATCCATGCTGAGGTTGATGGTGGATCACGCTACTGTAGTGAGGAAAAAAACGGCAGTGAGACTGACAAAGAGCACTCGCTCAACACCTCTCACTCCACCTAGAGAGAGAGAGAGAGAGAGAGAGAGAGAGAGAGAGAGAGAGAGTTAATAATTAGTAAATATTTAAACTAAAAGAATACTAGCTGTGATTCCAATGGTGAGAAGAAGAAACAAACTATATTTGCCCAGATCAGTAGTCTGAGATTTTTAGGATTTTTGCTACATTACATTGGGAATTTCAAAAAATAGTACATGTTATATTTGAACCAAAATTTCAATTCAACAAGTTTTAACAAGTTTATCTCTTATAACTGATGCATTTCTTCCTCCACATGTAATGTGTGTACAGACTGTCTGTTTCCTTCCTCGTGAAGAATAAGATCCTCTCTCTGATATTTTCATCAGTTTGTCTCTCACCGGTGATGCTCGTAGCAGATGCTCTCACGTCATCAGTCGAGATCGCTGAGGAAACTGCAATACAGACATCATGTTTATAGCTGTGACTGTAACCATAGCAACACCACAGTTATCTCTTAGTTACAGGATATGTCTATATCCATATATAACAGTTGTATTTGTAACTGTTATCATTTATTACAAATATACAAATTTCTGATGTCATACTTTTTATCTGTTTATAGTTACATTAATGTTGTGGAACAGTCGTTCCTTCACCAGCCTCCTTTTTTCTCTCTCTTGAAGTTAATAGGACAAAAAAAAACGCAGCTTGTCACTTTACTGAGAAACCGCAAAGCATAAACTGCTGAAGTCCTGAAGATGTCGGAAAACTTAAAGTTACAGCTTTACCTCTGACTGGTACAAAGCGCTGACACTGGAGACTCCTTCCGTACATTAACGATTAGTGAATACAAACATTTTTAAATCTGTTTATCCATTAACTTAGCCAAGATATCTGCATGTATTCACCTACATACTAATGGAGGTCTGATTTCTGTCACTTTACTGGCAGTTAGAAATCAACCATAGTTTAAAAAAAACTTAAATAAAAGAGTTGATAATTTTATACACCCACCTTTTAATGGAGTGACTGTCAGCTTCACCACAGAAGTAGCGTTACAGTAGTAAGTCCCCGAGTCTGACACTGACGTTTCCTTTATTACGAGGGATAAATTAGCGAATACACCGTATCTGTGATCTGGATCAGGTTTAGATCGCTCAGAGACTCCTCCATCTTGAGCTGTGAGAATGATCTCTCTCTTTCCATCAGCTAGTTTACTCCACGACACTCTCCCCTCGTTTTCACAGGGAATAGTGATATTACTGCCTTCTGTGATTCTCTGATCAAATATGGCTGTAAAACATGAACAAAACATTTCTCTGTTGTGTAATATAGCAAAAACAACAACAACAACAAAAAAACAGCACAACTATTCATCAAAACAGACATGTGATTTGGCTACGCAGTTTGTTTTTCACGTGATTTTTTTACAGGATTTATTTATTTTTACGTTACTGCTTCATATGAGTTCACAAACAGCACAGTACATAAAAAAGTGTCCAGAACAATCTTTGTGATTTGATGTGTTTGAATGGAAAATGTCTCTGCTGATGTAACTCCAGATCCTTGAACAGGAGCTTTCCGTCCCCTTGTTCAGGTTTTCCCAGGATCATGGCCAATTTTACTCTCTCGACTCCCGGACGCGGAAAACTGTGGCTTCGTCTGATTCAGGTGTCAGGATTCAGTGGATTCTAGCTGTTAGGGCGAACGCTGTACTTGTGTCACTCAGGAGTTCACTGGCAAAGTTCCCACATTAGATTGGACTTCCCTTATTTGTAAGTCACAATGTATAAAAGCTTCTGTTAAACACATTTTATGTGGTAACATGTACCATCACTCTCACACAAGACTGCACACACACACACACACACACAAATCCCATACATTTTACATTTTATGTGGAAAAATTAACATAATGTATAATTCACATACAGTGAAAAATCACAGACAGTTTATATCTAGGGGAAAAAATCGCATGTGAAAAGTCCACATGTAAAAGTGTGTGAAACAGCACGTGTTAAAAAATGCACATGAAAATTTCACATGTGAAGTTCAAGTGACTTTTCTGAATGAAAGCTGATGAAATTCCTATTAATTCCTCGTTCATATCTACACAGAACACCAGAGTTTCTAATCTGATCCACTTACCAGATTGAGCAGAGAGCACACACTGCCCGAGCAGGAGAGAGAGAGAGATACAGAGCTTCATCACAGTCTTCTGTCTCACACCAAGCAGAAAAGAATGACAAGAAATGTGTTTAAATGGAATAACACTCCCACTGGCCTGTGTTTCTTCAGTATGTACAAAATGAAAACTGGTAAAGAAGCAAGAAGTACGTCATCATGAAGAGGGGCGTAAAAGAGGAAGCGTGGAAGCTGCTGTCGTCTGAGTGAGTGTGTTCACTGTGACTTTCGATTTGTGCATGTCTTGTTTCACAATGATGCTGCTTCCTCCATGCAATACAACCTTGTTGAACCAAACAGGAAGTCTTTTTCGTTAGTTTAAAAGACAGAAGTTTCCAGGATGTTCATGAAAGCAATCAACATAAACATCATGTTGCAAAATGTGTTTTGAAAGACGGGTGAATTAAACTCACTTCTTGAAGTTTAGAAAGTTTATAAGTTGTACAAAGAGCTACATTTTTACACATTGTTTAAAAAAAACATGAATAAACTGATATCATAAAGTCAGCCAGGAAAACTAGACTTTCAAACAGTGTTCTTCATATTTCAAGGTGATTTTGTTCCTGATGTGATCTGCATGTTCTGTGTTTATGGGATGAACTGCAGCTTTACTCACTCTGCAGACTTCCACACAGAGGTTCCTGCGTTTCTTCACTCTTCAAGCGAGGCAGGATCAGTCACCGTCTGCGTCCCAATCAACTGTCCCTATCAATCTCCAGATGTGCATCTTATATGATTTTACTTTACATTTCATCTGCACTTCATCATGAGCACCACACTCAGTAACTCCTCTGTTATGTTGAACTTATTAAGTAGGATGAAGTTGGATGAAGCACCTCATAATCAGTTCACACTTTTCTACCGCTAGTAGTAACACCTGTGTATTTAGCAGTTTGTCCTGTGTATTTATTGTTCTGCTCTCGTCTCACACTGTTGTGTATTTGCACTTTATGTAGTCTTGCGTACTGTCTTGTGTTGCACCATGGTCCCGTGAGAAACAACATTTCGTTCTGATGTATACTAGCTATACAGAGGAATGACAATAAAAACCACTTGACTTGAATTGTGTATGCGCACATTCAGGAGTGGTTCTGAACATACACACATTTTTAGGAAAAGGATATATAATATTAAAGAGAGGTTTGTAGCCATAGTTAGGCAGTTAAACAATTTACAGTCTCATATAATACAAATTTGAGTCTCCTCACAGTCTCCAGAAGTAAAAATGTTTGCTTACTGGCTTGTGGTAAAGCTTGAGCAAAGACCATGACACATGAGGTGAGTGAGTGTATAGACAATATCCTTTCTAGTGTTGGTTATTTCCATTGAAATATTAACAGTGTAAAGTGTAAATCACTTAAAGGGACTCTGAGGCAGGTCAGACAGGGGGCACCCGGATTTGAACCAGGGACCTCTTGATCTGCAGTCAAATGCTCTACCACTGAGCTATACCCCCATGGGAAAGGTGAAAGGTCATTTACATACAGGTGCTTGTGTCCACAGGGAATAGTGATATCTCTGCCTTCTGTGATTCTCTGATCAAACATAGCTGTAAAACATTAATGAAACATTTCCCTGTTGTGTAATATAGCAAAAAAAAAGCACAACAGACATGTGATTTGGCTACACAGTTTGTTTTCCACGTGATTTTTTACAGGATTCATTTATTTTTACGTTAATAAATGCAAACAATATATATGTACTATAATAAATGATACAAACAGCACAGTACATAAAAAGTGTCCAGAACAATCTTTGTGATTCGATGTGTTTGAATGGAAAATGTCTCTGCTGATGTAACTCCAGATTCTTGAACAGGAGCTTTCTGTCGCCTTGTTCAAGTTTTCCTGGAGAGACAGTTAGGCAGTTAAACAATTTACAGTCTCATATAATACAAATATGAAGAAGAATATAAAATACAGAATCAGAGTGTATAAAAACAGTTTTCTTTTGAAAGAATTTTTTTTAGCTGATCAAATAATATGTCTTCTCTAATCTGAGCTGAGTAGAACCGAGTCTCTTCCTGCCTGCCAGGCTCGATGGGCGATCGCTCTGCCTGCAGCGACTGTAGCCAGGAGAAAGACCAGACCAGCCAAACCAACACCACCGAACATCAGCCCTCGCTCAACCCCACTCACTCCACCTAGAGAGAGAGAGAGAGACAGAGAGAGATAGAAAAAGAGACGAAAAGAGAGAGAGGGAGAGTGAGAGAGAGTGCAAGAGAGAGACAGTAAGAGAGAGAGAGAGAAAACGAGCAAGAGAGAGAGAGCAGGAGAGAGGATATAATATAACACAGATAATCACATTTCACATGTGTGTGGTGTACTGGGAAAACTCTTCATATGGTCAAAGGTTGACATTTTGTTTGTGTTTTGAATTTTTCTCAACCAGAAGTAAAGTTCTCGCATTTTAAAGTCCACCAAAAGTGAGAGCTGAAAAAACTGCATTGAAAGATGTCAGTCCAATTTCGCTGGAATGCACCACACCTAATGTTGTGTTAAAACAGAACTGACAAATATTAAAGAATTATCATCATTTTTTTGTACCTGTGGGTTTCCTGAAGGATGCAGTTGTGTAAGTGCTGGTCGAGCTCTCTGTGGAAATGAGAAGAAAACAAACAGTTTATTGTTGTGACATTAACCCTATAACACAGTTACATAACCTCAGAAGGAGTGGGTTAATGATCTGAATGAGGCGTGTTAAAGGAGAAAAAGTGGTTGCAGTTTCCTTCCTCAGGAACCTATGGTAATACTTTCATTTGTTTAGGTTGTACCTGAGGAAGAAGCTTTGAGACATCACATACATTACTGTCTATATAATTATGTTACATTTATGGCATTTGGCAGAAACGCTTATCCAGAGAAACTGCCATTTATCTCAGCTACACCACTGAGCAGGTGAGGGTTAAGGCCTGGTGCTCAAGGGCCCAGCAGTAGCGGTTTAGCGTTCAGTAGCCCAACATCTGAACCACTGAGCTACCACTCAGCTTGTGTCCGGAAGTAAAAGCATCTGCTGTCTGTCTTGTGGTAAAAGTCATACAGAGACCATGATCAGGCGGTGTGAGCTGAGTGAGTATATAGACAATATCCTTTAGACTATTGGTTATTTCCATGGGCATATTAAAGGTGTAGAGTGTAAATCACTTAAAGATGTTATAAAGCAGGGGGCACCCAGATTTGAACTGGGGACCTCTTGATCTGCAGTCAAATGCTCTACCACTGAGCTATACCCCCATAGAGCATGAGGAAAAAAGACTCCAGAAGTAAGTGACCAGAAGTAAAAGCATTTGCTGTCTGTCTTGTGGTAAAACCCTGACAGAGAACATGATCAGGCAGTGTGAGCTGAGTGAGTGCTTTTATGAGCATATAGACAATATCCTTTATAGTTTTGGTTATTTCCATGGAAATAATAATGGTGTAGAGTGCAAATCACTTAAAGGGAATGTGAAGAAAGTCAGACAGCGTGCACCTGGATTTGAACCAGGGACTGTTTGACCTGCAGTCAAATGCAGTGTAAACCACTCAGGTTGTGTGCAGAAAATAAAAACTTTTGCTGTTTATCTTGTGGTAAAGTACAAAGTGAGACCACGATCAGGCAGCGTGAGCTGAGTAATTGCTTTAGTTGTGGGTATTTTGTGGGTTTTGACGCAGGCTAAGTGTTATTCTTGTATGTTGTCCAAAGCACAGTTGTCGTTTTGTTCCGGAAATCACACCCTTTTGTCTCTGATCATCTTCACCAAACACAATAATATATTACATGGTGTTTGTTAAAGAAAATGATTAAAATGTTTCCTTTACTAATGGCCATAAGTTGTTCAGAACATCAATCTCCATTGTATTATACATAGTGAGTGAGAGAGAGAGAGGACATACTGTAACACAGCATTTTATAAATAATCACATTTCACATTTGAGTTGTGTTCTAAGAAAACCCTTCATATGGTCTAATTTTGACATTTTGTACTTCACTTTGGTTTGTTTCTCAACCAGAAGTAAAGTTTTCTCATTTTAAATTCCCTCAAAAATCAAAACTGAGAAAATCTGATGTAAAGATTTCATTCCAATTTCTGTGAAAGACCTGTCTACCTCTACATTTATAATCTAATCTACTGAAGGAAAAACAACAGTACTGACAAATTTGTAAAGAGCTATTGTCAGTTTTTTTCTCATGCCTGTGGTTCTCCTCCAGTTTCGTAAGTGCTGGTTGAGCTCTCTGAGGAAATGAGAATATAAAAAAGAGAAGTGTTTATTCTACAATAAATATCTCTGAC
Source organism: Pangasianodon hypophthalmus (assembly GCF_027358585.1). NCBI lineage: Eukaryota > Metazoa > Chordata > Actinopteri > Siluriformes > Pangasiidae > Pangasianodon > Pangasianodon hypophthalmus. The sequence goes on from NC_069718.1 coordinate 3,982,424, forward strand.
TTTGGGAGTTTTCACAGCCAAACAGATCAGCTGCTGTCATGAAGACAGGAACTGCCCATGAAGCTTCCAGATGAAGTTGTTAGGAGGAAAAAAAAAAGATGGAGAAGGTTATTTAACCATGAGCAAAGCTTTGAAACTTTCTTATAAGCACTGTGAAATCCATTATTACAAAGTCGAAAATATATATGGAACAATCCAGACACTACCAAGATCAGGCCAAACTGAGAACTCGTCCCGGAAAGACCACTGCCAGAGAAGTGTCCAAGAGTCCAGCTACAGCAGTGCAGGCGTTACAGAGTTCACTGTCTGAAACAAGAGGACCTGTATAAACCTCAGCAGTATCACCAGCCTCTATGGAAAAGAAGGAAAGGCCAGAAGAAAGCCACTTCTGAGAAAGGCCATGATAAAGAAATCTGAGAGCTTTTGGGAAAAGATTTTGTTGTCCAAAGTCAATATTAACGCGAGGAAAGTTTCTTGTATTCAGAGTTGGGTTACGCAGCTGCTTACGTCTATTTTCAGGGCTCCACATTCAGATTATTAAAAATCACCTGAGTGTACAGTCAGGTCCGGAAGTATTTGGACAATGACAGAGTTTTTGTGATTTTGCCTTAATACACCACCACAATGGATTTGAAATAAAACAATCAAGATGTGGTCAAAGTGTAGACTTTCGGTTTTATTTTAAGATTTTCCACAAAAATATGGCATTTACCATTTAGGAATTACAGCCATTTTAAGCAAAGTACCTCCATTTTCAGGGGCTCAAAGGTATTTGGACAAAGTGACATAAAGTTTCAGAAATCACGATGTAGATTTAGCTCTCTAATCAACAAGACAGAGTTGCGTGATGAGGTAAAACTCCCTAAAATGACATGAGGAACAATCCCTGAGTCATTCTGTACATCATAATATACTGTATACATTTTTAAGTTATTTACTTATGAGTGTGGTGCCCAGAAGTAAAAACCTGCTGTCTAAAGGAGGGAATGAATGATAGAAAAAGAAATAGGAACAAAAAGAAGAAAAGAAGGATATAAGAAAGGATAGGAAAACAAGTACAGAAAGAGATGATTGAAAAAATGGAAGGAAGGAAGGAAGGAAGGAAAGAAGGAAGGAAAGAACAATGTAAAGAAGGAAGAATATGAAACAAAAGACTGAAAGGAAGGAATGAAAAATAAGGATGGAATGAAGGATTGAAACAAAGTAGGAAGGAAGAAAAGGAGGATAGCAATTAAAAGTAAAGGAAAAATACTGCATATGAAAGGAAAAAACCCTCCATCTTTCAGAGTGAATAACTCACCTTGTGATGGAGTGACAGTGAGATTGACGACAGGAGAATCGTTACAGTAGTAAATCCCCGAGTCTGACACTGACGCTTTCTTTATCAGCAGTGATGAATCAGCTAGCACAGTGAATCGATCTGGGCCACGGTGACAGACGATGGTGTCTTTCTCATCTTGAACAAAGAAGACGTGAATTCTCCCTCCATCGGCGCGTCTGTCCCAGCTTACCGATCCCTCGTTTTTACAGAAGAGGATGATGTCCCTCCCCTCTGTGCTTCTCTGACTGAATACACCTGTAAAAAGACTAACAATTAAAGTTGTTCCCTGTATTTATTTCCCACATGAAATAGACACACTGCTTTGGCTGAGACTGCATACACACAAAAAAAGAAAAAAATCAAGCTATTTAGACAGGGGCAACGTAATCTCCACTTACCAGAGTGAGCAGAGAGCACACACTCCACAAGCAGGAGAGAGAGAAAAATACTGAGCTTCATCACAATCTTCTGTCTCACACCGAGAGGAAACTCATCACAATACGATTTGATGTATTTAACATCAATAAAGCTAGAAGAGCTACTGGAGAGACGCAGGTACGGTGTAAATGAGGCCTAACATCGATAACATTAGGAAGGAGGAAGTATTGACGATGCTGTGGTCTGAGTTTAGGTGTCTATCCACCTGTCACACTGGTTTCCTGTTTGTGATGGCTACGAAGACCCAGTCTATATGTGATAGATGTTTCTATCTATATATAAAACACCGCTGCAGATGAATATAATCTCAGTGACATCAATGTTTAAAAATGTCCAATTGATTTTTTTTCAATCAAAAACAATGGCTGCAGTCATGTGACTCCTAGAAAGCTTGGTCATAATTTGGCGCTTTCAATAAATTAATGTTACATGCTGAGGTGCAACTTTCCACATGTAACTTCTCATGATGGTTGGTTAGACCATCTGAGTTCCACATCTTGGATCTCGTACCTCTTTTACCATCTTTCCTCTATCCGAGGAAGCTCCTTGTGCTCCTTATCCACTCACTGTCGGTCCTATTCCCATCTCTCAAAAATACTAATTCCAGTTTAAAGGTTAACTTAAACTGCCAGCTCACATTAGTTTCATTTCAGTACCAGAGTCTTGATTTATATCCCCATTTTCTCACTGATTTATTTACTGGAAGTCAAAAACGTGCCAGAATATAGCGTTACTGTAAACAACCTTGATTTGTTCATCACTAATTTTAACTAATAGTCAGCTAGCTGCACATTATCCTCTAATAATTTGCATATCAGATGTGATTGGTCCAAAGCCAAGTTTATTTAGTGACATCATAAACTGAACTCATATATAGACCGAGAAAGTTTCTGCTTTAAGTATAATAAATAAATATAGATTTTGCCCTGTGTGAACAAAACTAGAAGATAAAAGATACCTCAATGTTTGCTAAACTCAGATGCTAACTATTTAGTGCTGGGGTTATGGCAATAAAAATGCTATTTTAGTACACTAACTTATTTTTGATTTATCGTTAACTTGATCTAGGGTCTTTGCTCATCTTTGGTATTCATGTGGATTTGTAATGGAGACTTACTTTTTCTGGCTTGTTTACACTGAAGTAACTTATAACAGCTATTAGCTTCAGGCCATCTCATGTTAGCATTCCTTGACATCATATTAACACCTTGATCACTTTTTGATCCTTATGTTGTTGTAAATTGTGATTTCATCTTGATATTGTTGATTCTTGTGAATTAAAATCTGTCTGTGGGGTTCTGGCCTTGTCTTACTGTTATTTCTATTCAGCCATATCTATATAGTTTCCATGAATAAGACTCAGTCAGAATATATGTTTAGATTTGCATCACCTACAATATTTAGCAATGTATGTCATTTGGAATAAACCAAACTTTATGAAAATCGGTTAACCCTGACGCGAGTTGTAGCCGATTTTATAAGATTGGATCCGCACCTCTGTATAGACTTGCATTTGCCTTACGATCGAATATAGACCTTTCCAATATGGCGGGCGCGTTGACGTGTCGCGGCAGCTAGCAACGGCAAGGCCAGGCACTTCCGGGTTGTGAGGCGAAGTTGACGAGGGTGCGTCGCAAACAGTGCGCACGTGCGCTAGGCTCTTCCTGCTGTGTCCCGGACGTGCAGAGGAGCACGAGCTCGAGCTTTGCAAAACAAAACAAAACAAGACAAGACAGAGTTTTGATCAACTCCAGTGACCGGAAGTTGATCAGGCGCACTGTTTTGCACAGTTAGCGTATAACTGATGAACTTTTTAACTGTTGTAATAATCGCATGGAGATAATGCGTTTCCCTGCTCCGCCATTCTGCGGCTTCTGTTTACACTTTAATGTGAATTAATTAACTGGTTTACTGATTAACTGGTTTATTAATTTACTGCTTTGTGTCGTGTGTGGGTGCTGACGTCATGATTTTAGAGACATTATCACGAGCAAACTTTGCTTTGCGCTCGAGAGTAAGTAGCATTTCACTTTATTTCTACAAACTGTTGCTTTTTTTTATAATGCATGTGTTCAGCTGAGCTACAGAGTCAAGTTTATCATCTGTTTAGGATCTTATTAAAATAATAAATGCAGATTAGTCATTGTATTACAGTCAGGAAGATGTGTTCACACATATGGAAGAAACATGTAGGCCAAGATACAAATTTATGTTTAAAATGTCCTGGAATACCTGATCTACTTAATATGCATGTTTAATAATGTTCATTTGGGTTATATTTTCACTCTCTGTCAAATTTTGTGTAAGTATATTTCAAATTATAAACACTTATTTTGAAAAAAAAAAAGTCTTTAAAAGTGCATAAGGGTTGTATTATACACTGTATATAATATTGCACTTTTTGGGAATGTTTCTATATTTACTTTTAAGATTTAGCTTTTTAAGATCGACTGTGAGTTTCTTCTGAGTAGTTTCTCTGGAATGAAACTTGTTGATTCAGAGCTTTTTGTTTTTTTATAGACACCAGTATGACAGTACATGTAGTGGGAGAAGTTTTGGAGATGTTCTCATTTGAAATTTATGTTCATCACTTCCAGGAAAATGATTAAAATTCTTGTGTACGTCCACCTAAATGATCTCTAGGACGTATCTGTCCCAAAGACACCAACATTAAAGCAGCATATGCACATGTAAATGTAAATAAATGTGCTAACGGAAAGCAAAAAAAAATAAAAATCAACATTATTGTAATACAGTTACTGATACGCGTGACGATAACGAGTTTTTTGCGAACAAACTGCCAACAAATCAATGAAAATGTTTAACGAGGTAAAACCTTGAGAGCATGAAACTACTGGTGCAGAATGGGTTCTTAACATTTCATCAGTTACGTGTTATAAAAGCATTGCCATGGTAAGTGTATCGTGATAGTATCGATATCGTAATCGTAATCGTAATCATCATATCATCCAGCCCTTATTATGATACGTGGATTCGGAAACGTTTTGAAGTATGCGATATTTTTGCTATATGGCTTATAATTTGTGCACATTTGTGTGTCATTTGGTCACATGATCCTGCTGTGTTATTTCCCGTGTGTGTGTGTGTGTGTGTGCAGGTCCCGGTGAGAAGAGTGCATCATTCGTCTGATCTTCCTCCTCCTCAGCCGGTTCCTCTGTTAGCTCAGACGCTGCAGCGCTACCTGCTGGCCCTGGAGCCGCTCTTACCCCCGGACGAGCTGCAGCACACGCGGAAGACGGTGCAGCGATTCGGCAGTGCTGGGGGCCTCGGAGAGAGACTGCAGAGAGGACTGGAGAAACGCACCAAACACACACACAACTGGGTAAAGCAGGAATATCATCACTTTGTCATGTTCAGCATGTGTGTGAGTCTCTGAGGATTCTGAGCCCTTTTTATAGATAAGATATTAGTGTAATAAGGAAGGAGTGAAATGCTCAGCGACAGGGTGGTGTGATTAAGTGTAACGAAATGTAAACTTATTGCTTTGCAGCCTGACTCTTACAAAGCTCTGACACTGGAGACTCCTTCCGTAGATATTAAATAATCGTATCCTTACAGAAAACCTCACCATATCAAAGATTGCACACATTTACACACTCACTCTCTGAGTCTGTGTGTGTGTGTGTGTGTGTGTGTGTGTGTGTGTGTAGATATCAGATTGGTGGGTTCAGTGGGCGTATCTGGAGAGTCGTCAGCCCCTGGCTGTTCACTCCAACCCGGCCATCTCACTGCCCCGACGTGACTTCAGCGACTGGAGAGGACAGCTGTTGTGAGTCTAAATACACACGCATTCACACACACACTCACACACACACACACACAAGCATTATTACTTCTTGTAACAAAATGTAAATCCTCCCAGAAGTTGTCTTGGTTGTAGTAGAAATTGTCTTGGTTACAGTAGGGGTGGGAAAAAACACAGTCGCACAGTTCGACCTGCGATTAGCTGTCTCAAGCGTGAAACGTAGCCGAGTAATATACACACAAACACACACACAAACACACACACTAATAAAAGATCTCAACATCGTACATATGTTCCCATCGTACATATGTTTATGGGTGCGATGTTTAAATAGTTAACAGAAAAAATCTCATGGATTTAACTGAACAGTTGTTTTCTTTTACATAATCAGGTTAAAGATCAGACCAGAGGGATATAAAGTGTTACTTTAATATTAATCACAGACACTTCACGCTGTAACAGGCTGCGTCCTGTTTTCTACACAGTGTGTGTGTATCAGTGAGGGTGAGGTTCGATGGTCCCCAGGGTCCGTGATGTTTTTACTTTGTTAAAGTGCTGGAAATCACAAACCACCCTTATCAAACCTATTGTTATTGAGGTTATAATTATTAACCTGTTTGTCAGGTCATTAGGCTATTTAGAATAATGTAACCGTCAGGATGGGAACTGCGCTCTGATTGGTTACAGTAGCATTTAGAATAGGAACTGCGCTCTGATTGGTTACAGTAGCATTTAGAGTAGGAACTGCGTTCTGATTAGGTAACGTAACAGTCAGGATGGGAGCTGCACTCTGATTGGTTACGACGGTAGCATTTAGAATAGGAACTGCGCTCTGATTGGTTACAGTAGCATTTAGAATAGGAACTGCGCTCTGATTAGGTAACGTAACAGTCAGGATGGGAGCTGCGCTCTGATTGGTTACTGTGTTTAAGCGCTATAGTCTGTGTTTGTGTGCAGGTTTGCAGCGAAGCTCATCTCCGCAGTGCTCGACTTCAAGAATAAAGTGGACAGGTTTGATTTTATAACATAATAAACACTATTTTAATGCTATGAACGTGAGACTCTCTCTGTATCTCTTTCTCTCCCTGTCTCTCTTTCTGTATCTGTATCTGTCTCTCTCTCTCTCTCTCTCTCTCTCTCTCCTTGTCTCTCTGTCTCTCCCTGTTTTTCTCTTTATCTGTCCCTGTCTCTCTCCCTCTCTCTGTCTCTCTCTCTTTACCTGACTCTCTCTGTATCTGTCTCTCTGGCTCTGTCTCTCTCTCTCTGTCTCTCTCTCTCTGTATCTCTCTGTATCTCAAAGTCAGAAGGTTGCTTTATTGGCATGACACATATTAAGTTCATGTTCACAGTGTGCTTTATTGGCATGACTGCTTTAACAATGTTCCAACAAATAAAGGAACAGGAAAACAGTAATGAATAAAATAAACATTTAATGTTTGTATTGTTAAAGCTTAGATATAGACATTGGGAACAAATTAGAAAATAACTACAGAAATAAATAAATAGAAACAAATGTACATACATTCAATCTCTCTCTCTCTCTCTCTCTCTCTCTCTCTGTCTCTCAGTGGGGGGTTACCTGTAGAGTATATGCGTGGCAGGCCGTTGTGTATGGAGCTGTTTCCTCGACTCTTCTCGTCATGTCGTATTCCCGGGCCGAAGCACGATAATATGATTCACTATGGCCGCCCACGCCGTGGCCCCACCCACATCACCGTGGTGCGAAACTACCAGGTGAGACACAAAGACTGGAGCAGGTTTTTACGTTTTCCAGCTTGGATGCTGCTAAATAGGTGATCAGCAAAATATCAAAAAAGGCAGAAGAGAAAAACAATCGTTCGTTTTGGCACATTACATCAAATCCTACGCATACGCAAACACTTTCACACCAGGAATTCTGAATTAAAGTCCAAATCTGACAAAGTTACAGAACTGAAAGTAGAGATAAAGCAATTTAGATGAAGTTAGTGGTTGATGCTAAGTGTAATTACAGTGTAATTTTACTAACATTGAGGGAAGTGTTGATATCCCTGATAGTTTTATTTTATTTCTATAGTCAGTGCATATCGTGCGTTATTATTTGTTTTGAAGCTGCAAAGAAAAATCACCTTCCTTTCTTAAAACACAGCACCAGCCTCTGAAATTAGCATTGCTTACAACGTGCGAATCTGGTGAAAGTGTGTGTATGTTTGTGTGTGTGTGTAGTTTTTCCAGCTGGATGTGTACAATAGTGATGGCACCCCCCTCACTCAGAGTCAGATTCACTCTCAGCTGTGCCGGATCCGGGCTCAGTCCTGGAAAACCGATAAAGAGCCGATGGGCATCCTGACGAGTGACCACAGACACACGTGGGGCCAGGCTTACACACGCCTACTGCAGGGTAACACACACACACACACACACGTTTTTAATTTCACTTCATCAGTAGATATATCCTGACTGATTGAGTACACATGAAGAAAGCTGTGTGCATTTCTGTTTTACTGCATTACAGCATAAATAACAGTGCAATGAGCTGCTGCACCCTATCTAGTGCACTACGTGTCTTGTAGGGACCTGAATTCTTCCCTACTCACTATCTAGTGCACTACATGTCTTGTAGGGACCTGAATTCTTCCCTACTCACTATCTAGTGCACTACATGTCCTTTATGGAGCAATTTCATTCCCTACTCATAACGCAGAGCACTACAATCCTGGGCAAAAAAAAAAAATGGGCCCAGCCCAAAGTGGCAAATTATTAAGCTTTTAATGGTCTTTCCAACAAATTATTGGTCAGTAAATGAGCAAGAATTAATCAGATAGATAAAGAAGCTTATTATGGGATAACTTTTCCCTTTGATTTCTTTAAATTTGATTTCTTTTAAGCCTTGTGGCTCTTGATGGGCTGCATCAGGCGTAGCATCTTAAAAAAAAAAAAAAAAAAAAAAAAAAAAAAAACCATCCCAGAAGTTATCTTTGGAAAATTTTGTATACCCAGACATGTGTTAGTTTGAATTTCACATCAAATATTTGAATCATTATCATGATTTTGCATGCAAGAAGACTATAGAAGTGAATTTCCCTGTTTCTAGCTTTTCCCCAAACGGCAAAAGGAAACCAGCGAATGAGGCAAATCTGTTTCATTCTTGCTCATTTCCTGACCAGTGATTTGTGTGAAGACCATTAAAAGCTTAATATCTTGACATTTTGGGCTTGGTCCATTTTTTTTGTTTGCCCAGGAGTGTACATGCCCTTTAGGGAGCCATTTTGTTTCTTACTAGTGCACTACATTCCTCTCTCTGTGTTTGTCCTGTCTCTTAGATAAGATCAATAAGGAGTCGGTGAGGCTGATAGAGAAAGGTCTGTTCACACTGTGTCTCGACTCGCCCGTCATGACCATCTGTGATGAGAAGTATGAACTGTTTCTCCATCTCTGTCTGTCTCTCTCTCTCTCTCTCTCTTCATCTGCTTCTCTTTGAGTTTGCTAAAGGATTTTCCTCAGTTATTATCCGTCTGTAAAGAACGAATTTTAAAAACTATTTGATTCAGTCGATTCATTGACTTGAATCATTTGATTGAATCACTGAATCATTTTGATTTATTCTCTCTATTTATTTATTTTCTAATTTTCTATTATTTTCCTGCATGGGTAAAAAGTCTTTGGTACTTAAAGTTTCACTTACATCTAGGTGATAATTTAATTTAAAACATTATTTTCATGGTGATTCATGACTCATTGATGTTTGACTCATTCACTTTGTCTGATGGATGATTGGCAGGTACTCCAGCAGAATGGCAGCTCAGATCCTTCATGGAGGCGGGACTTACTCCAACAGTGGGAACCGCTGGTTCGATAAGACGTTACAGGTGGGCGGAGCTACAGAGCCTAAAGACACTCTGAGAAATTTTTACCATAAGAGAATTTTTTTTATAGTTACTCATCTCTCTCTCTCTCTCTCTCTCTCTCTCTCTCTCTCTGTAGTTTGTGGTCAGTGAGGACGGATCGTGGGGTCTCCTGTACGAACAGGCCACAGCTGAAGGGCTTCCAATAGCCACCCTGCTGGACCACATCCTGCAGTACTGGTACACACACACACACACACACTTTATCGTTATTTCTTCTGTCTTTCAGTACAGAGAAACTGTAAAACTAATTCAAATCCTTACTGATGTTACAGGTTAAATTCCGCACTAATCCGTTTAATTGCAGACTGACCCGCTCAATCAGAGTTTAATTGTTTTAATTGTAAACCAATCAGTTTATTCCTAGACCAATCATTATAATTTCAGTAAGAAGCCCGAGACAGTCCGAGCTCCTCTCGTTCCTCTGCCGATGCCGAAGAAGCTTTACTTCTACATCGACCGCGCCATCAAGTGGGACCTGGAGATGGCCAAGCAGAACCTCAACATGTGAGTATCACTGTGCCATTTACACACTGCCTGAGTTTAACCTTGGTGTGGACCGCTAGCAGATCAGGGCGATCCATCACACAAAAGAGGGAGCCTGTATTTTAGTGGAGGATCAGCACATCATTCTTTACAACACATCACCGACTTACAAAAGCTCGCCGTTCACTTCTCATTCTCACAGCAGCGTGGGGATTTTTTCACACAAACAGTACGGGATTTTTTTGTTGTTGTTGCTGGTCATCCTGATCTGTCTGTTCTGTACACATGAAATGTAAATATTTTCGGAGGTGTGAAAATTAAAAAGTCGTTCAGCACTGTCAGATGCATGTCCCTGAAATACATGCGCCAGGATTTACTCCGTGTGTGTCTAGTACCTTTGTAGAAATACATATTTATTAATTTGGGCTGTTTATTAAACCCAAAACCCCATCCACTCTCTCTCTCTCTCTCTCTCTCTCTCTCTCTCTCTCTTGCTCTCTCTTTAGCCTCATCAACGATCTGGACATCAGCTGCTTTAACTTCCTGCGCTTTGGGAAGGAGTTTCCCAAACAGCTGCATTTAAGCCCCAACTCCTTCATCCAGGTGGCCATCCAGCTCGCATACTACAGGTGAGCAAAAAACATTTCTTTATTTAACATACACAGCCCAGGGATTTAAACTCACAACCTTCTGGTCACTAAAGCAGAGCCTGAGCTGCTACTGTTCCGGCAAATAAGTGTCTAAAAGTTATATTTCGTTTAACGTTTACTCTTATGCCTCAAGGTTATGAAATATGAAATTGCAGGTCACAGTGTATTATGGTTTCTGTTTTTTATTTACTTTACTTTAAACGAAAAGGGATTATAACAGACAAATAGATGTTCTCAGCAGAACACGAACATCTTTAACCCTACCTTGTTTTATTTAGCAGTCAGTAAATTTGCTTCTACTTCACATACAGTTGCAAGAAAAAGTTTTTTGCACTGGTTATTCATAAACACTGATCTGATCTTCATCTGTGTCACAGTTACAGACAAACACAATCTGACTAAACTAATAACACACAAACTAGAGAACTTTTCAAGTCTTTATTGAGCATGTTGAGTTATCATTCACAGTGCAGCCTGGAAAAAGTAAGTGAACCCTTGAATTTGGTAACATGTAGATCCTCCTTTAGCAGCAACAGCCTCCTCCGAGCGTTTCCTGTAGCTGCGTATAAGACTGGCACAGTGATGAGGAGGAATTTTAGATCATTCATCCCTACAAAACTATTTCAGTTCATCAGTATTTTTTTTTTTTGTCTGTCTTGATTGAACCGTCCTTTTCAGGTCACGCCACAGCATCTCAATCGGGTTAACTTTTCTTCCTTTTCAGCCATTGTTTAGTTGATTTACTTGTGTGCTTTGAATCAATGTTTTGTTCCATCACTCAACCTCTCTTAAGCTTGAGGTCATGGACTGTTGCCCTGCCATTCTCCTAAAGTTTCTCAATACAGTATTGAACTCATTGTTCCCTCAATGACTGCAAGGCGTCCAGGCAGCTAAGCAGCGCCAAACCATGATGCACCCTACACCATGCTTCACAGCTGGGATGAGGTTTTAGTGTTGGTGTGCAGTGCTTTTTTTCCCTCCAAATATAACATATAGTTCAACCTTTGTCTCATCTGTCCACAGAACAAAAGTTGTGGAACATGCACATGGTTTTTGGCAAACTTGAGATGTAACACAATGTTATACTTAGACAGCAGTGTTTTCCTTCATGGTGTCCTTCCATTAACACCACTCTTGTTCAGTGTTTTCCTGATATTGCACACATGACCAAGACTTCTGCAGATTGGAGAGTTTTCGGCAGGTCTTTTGCTGTAGGTTCTTTTCCACCTCTTTCAGGATTGCTCATTGTGCTCTTGGTGTGATCTTTGCAGGATGCCTAGTCTCAGGGAGAGTAGCAACAGTCCAGAATTTCCTCCATTTGTAAACAGTTTGTCTTTTCATCAGACTGATGAACACCCAGGTCTTCAGAAATACTTTTCAGCCTTTTCCAGCTTTGTGCATTTCTATAATGGGTCTCCTAAAGTCCTGTGAATGTTGAGGGATCGAGGCAGGGTTCACACTAAACACCGGTTCTTGAGAAGAACAGATTTGTCAGTAGTTAGACTTTGTGTGTCTTTATTTAAAGGGCAAAGCACCTGTACAACCCACACGTCCAATCTCATCTCCTCAGTTATTAGCACAGAGATTCACTTACTTCTTCCAGCCTAGACTGTGAATGATTACTCCATATGCTCATATACAGTAGTAGTTTTCAGGTGTTTGTGTATTATTAGTTTAGTCAAATTGTGTTTGTCTATAATTGTGACTTAAATGAAGACTTATGAGTAATCAATGCAAAATCCCTGTTAATTCCAAAGAGTTCACAAACTTTTTCTTGCACAAACAAGGAAATGTGACTACTGTATAAATAAAATATAATTTTATAAAAAAGAATTTTACTAATTTGGTTTATAATCCAAACCAAATGACAAAATAATACTTATTTATTGCTAAATTGTGAAGAAAATTTAAATAGATTTGTTAATTTATTTATTTTTATTTTTTTCTTCAAGTCACGGATCTCTTCAACATGATTAAATGGAAGTCTCCACACTAAATAATTCCTAAATTAAGCAATATGCAAGTCGTGAAAGAGATGTAACAGTCTGTGAGAATCCGAGTGAGTCGAAGCAGGACACTCAGGCAGATAAATATGGAGAAAAACAACATTTTTATTTCATTTTCTTTATTAGTCTATAGCTGGAGTGGAATTTCCAACAGAGAGAGAGAAAAACTGTGCATGTTTTTTTTTTGTTTTTTTTTAATAAACATCTTAGTGATCCTAGTTATGATCCTCTGGTGTTGTAGTACAGAGAAGTGACCAGCAGGGAGGGCTGTAAAGCAATGTTTTAAATTTCATCCCGTCCTGTGAAACCCCTGCGATCTCCTTACACACCTCAGTCCTCTCAGCACAGCACACACAGCACCCGAGCATCTGCTGATGGGTGACAGCGAGTCAGAGCTGCACCATCAGCAGTGTGTGTAATAATATAATATTAAAAATATTATACACTGCTGGCATGGAGCTGAGAGAGAGAGAGAGAGAGAGAGAAACGACAAACAAACGAAAGTCAGAGAAACCAAGAAAAGGAAAAAAATAAAGAGAACAATAAAGAAAATATGAAGAACTGAGAAGAATAAAGAAAGAGTGAAAAAGAAGGTAAGAGATAGAAAGTGTTAAAAAGTGAATAAGGAAGAGAAAGAGTGAAAGAGAGCAAAAAAAGGACACTGCGAGTGAAAGAGAGAAACCAAAGGGATGATTGAAAAATATAGGTAAAAACATAAAGAAATAAAATAAACAAGGTAATTAAGGAGAGTAAATAAAGACAGACAGTGAAATAAAAGAGAAGATGACAGTGAAAAATATATAAAGATGAAAAAATAAGAATTAAGGAAATGAAAGAAAAGAAAAAGAAAGGCAGAAAATGAAAAGAGTAAAAGAACACATCCTTTTTTCTCCCTTACAGTTGAGTGCAAAAGTTTGCACCCCTGTAGTTTTTGGGTGGGAGGAAAGACATTGTATTTAATTTTTTTTATTATTTTATTTATTTATTATTTTATTGTTTTATCTACAAAAATGTAAATGAGAATTACAGTGTAAAAATCTGAAAGCTGCTCAGAGGATAAGCTAAAGAGTTGGATCTACATTTTTTTAACTGTTAATATGAATAATCATGGACTGTTTCATCATTTTGTTTATTTGTGATTATAAAGGGACGTCTGTGAACCTCATGTCTTAACTGGTATAAAAAAAAAAAAACTTTCTTGTTTTGTGTTGTTTGTTATTTAGTGTTTTCTTACTTGAGGGTGAATAAAATGAAAAGTGAGAAACTGGCATACGAGAGACACACAAACACACGATTAGAGGTCATTAGAGGTCGAAGACAGGGCTTCTCGACCATTTTTGGCCTGTGACTTTATTTTAATGGCCCAAATTTCAACCATTTTACTGTCGGGTAACTTTCTTATTTAAG